>NC_133783.1:40711856-40781856 GCF_003597395.2 Chelonoidis abingdonii
GACTGGTGACATATGATCCAATTAAACAGGTATTAATTAACCATCCCCCCCTTTCCCACCAATACCCTGTGTGATCCAGTCCAATCCATGGGATTTTAAGAACAAGGAAAATCGATCAGGGTTCTTGGAACAAGAGAGCTTTTAATTTAAAGGAAGAAGAGAGTAAAAATCTCTCTGATACATACAATCAGTATGGGAATACTTCTTTTAGGCTTCCATTTAGATATAGCCAGAGAGAACCACTCTCTTTCTTTTGATACCTCCTCTATTAACTCCTTGAGTATTCTAGGATGCATTTCATCAGGCCCTGGTGACTTGCAGGCATCTAACTTTTCTAAGTGATTTTTAACTTGCTCTTTTTTTATTTTATCTTCTAAACCTACCACCCTTCATAGCCTCAGTGGGCTGTCCCCAGGCAAAATCCCTCTGTTAGCCTCCGCTGTTTGCCGCTCAGCTGGTTCGCTGCTGACTGCCTTTTTATAACAGTCAGGTCCACTCAAGGCCCACCTGGAACAAAGCACTCCCAATTCATACTTTTCAAACAAACAATCAAGCACACAGTCAAACTGACAAACTGTCCCCGCAACAGACACTCAGATACTCACCAACACAGCCTGCCTAATGCAGCACTTAGCGTACCTCCTCTCGGACCGATCCCAGACACACTCCCTCTGTTAACCTCCGCTGTTCACAGTGCCATCACCATCTATTGAGTGCCAAACATGTGCAGGATGCTTGTATGCTAAAAATATCTTTGGAATTTTGTGGGGATAAAAAATTAAATGCACAGGCCAAATGATAATTTGCTTTAAATAAAATTGTGATAATTCTCAAAATAAACAAAGCAATTAGTTCACATTGATAACAGATCCTTGACAATAGTGTTACAAATACAATATTGTAAAATGATCTGATACATTATTTTACACTAAAAGTAGCAAGTGTCTGTTTTTGTCATCATTCACTCTTCTTTAATAATTCAGAGCCTTTAATGAGCATCATGATCCACCTGCCCAAGTGTTTGTGCACCAATAAAATAAAACGGAAAGCCAGACACAGGGGATTTTATGGAATTTAAGAATAATCAGGTCAAAGTAATATCGTTTGTTTGGATTTCATCTCCTGTTGCAATTCAAATATAGAAGTTAGTTTAACGTTCTCTTAGAATAGCATCAATGGTTAAAGCAAACAGTGACAATCATCAATGGAACATTAAGTTGATAGTGATAAGAAAGAAGGTATCTGACAACTTGATTTGGATAGGAAGGAAAAGTCTACAAAGAGTGGGGCTGGGGGGACATGGAATAGTTGAGCTTGCCTCCCAAATACACAAATTTTGAAGAAACAGGAGGGTAGGCTGCAGTGTGAACCACAACGGAAAGACAAGCTGAATGTATAATTGTGTTTCCATCTTTGGAAAGACTGGTCTCCAGTTCATTCATTTTTACTTAATTCATAACCATGTAATTGTTACTACTTTAGAAGTCACGCCACAAAATAGGAAAACAGTTTAAAATGACTAAGCTTTGAGTAGCTAATTTCATAAAAAAGCATAATGTCAACATTGTCACTTAGTTAATCATCAGGATAGATGTCAGCTGACTGTGATGCTGAGCAAAGATCTTGTCAGGAGAGAACAATTAAGTTAGAGTTATAAACATTATCCACATAATAATCCTATAGTTCTTTTGCCTGCAAGATTCCTACTGAAGTCAGTGGTAGTTTTAAGTGTCAGTAGATGGCAGGATCAGAGCCTGTTATTGTTATTTTAACAGACCAGAACTTTAGACAGTGTTTAAACACCCCAGATTTCTATTACCATTGTATCAGTGCAAAGCTAATATGTTGCAGTACAAAGACTAGGGCAAGAAACTGTGTGATACATTTACTATTGCTGATAAGTTATAGTTGGTTTCAATAAATTCATAGAAGGCCTAGTTCTGGCTCTGTTTAATCTCTGGGAGCCTCTGTTCTATTGTAGAGCCCTGAATGCAGAAGTCATCTGCATGGAAACAAAGGGCCAAAAATCTCAGCTGGTGTACACTGTTGTAGCTGAATTGACTTCAGTGTCGCTATGGCAATTTACACCAGCTTATGATATGGCTACTCCCTAGGCCAGATCCTGTGTTTGTATAGCACATGGAGCAGACCAGGAATGTCCTCTCCATGGGCCATGCTGCGAAGTATGAATTCCATGGTTGTGGGGAAAGTTTAGAGCAGGATGCAACCGTCGTGTTCTGCTTAGCCTCTCTTTTCACTCATACACTAGTAGAGACAAAGTAGCCTGACAATGTTCCACCTTGTTTTGAATTTTATTCTGCGGTACTCATGTAAATGATTATACAAAAAAGAACAGATTAAGAAACCATACTTTCTGGATGTAGTTTCTTTAGTATAAATATAATAAGGGCAAAATCAGGACATCAGATAGAAAATGTAGAGCTCACAATTACTATCTACAACCAAATCAGTGCTAGGTCTGGTAACACTCCCTTTAGAGCTCATCCATTGAGACAACAGATTTCAAAGTGTGAATTCTGGCATTGCATAACCGCAAGGCTATTCATTATATTATACAGTTTCCTGTCTGTTTTTATGAAAGGTAGAGATGTATATTACAGCAGTTTGCAGGCTACTGTTTTCATTCATAACCTGATCCATGTTTTTAGATTATTTTAGTAATTACTTCACATAAAAAGACTACCAAGTATGATTACAAATTTGTCTTTGTTTTCATTGTCTGCTTCTGTGGTGAATACCAGATGTCTGAAATTCTTGACTTTGTTTTACAATATAAATAATGTTCACTGAGGTTTCCAAATGCCCTGCTGTGACCCCAGGGTATACCACTTAATGATATAACACTTTTATCAGCTAATCTTCAAACTGTTCAAAGTTCAAAAATTGACCCTTCATTACATACAGAAAAAAAATACATCAAAAGAACATTAAGGACCAAATACTGTTCTTTTGAAGATCTGCATGCATAACTTGAAAATTATTGCAAATTTCCATACGTGTTCAAAACAGAAGAAATAATATCAGAGTCTGTCCTTAGAGTCCTGTGTACCATATCTAAAAGCTGGCTAACTGATAGGTCTCAAAACAAATGGGGAATCAAAGAGCAACTGTGTTTCCAGTGGGTTCCCACAGGGATTGGTTCCTGGCCCTACACTGTTAATATTTTTAATCAATGACATGGAATAAAACATAAAAATCATCACTGATATAGGATACAAACAATATAAAATTTGGGGAATTGTTAAATAATGAAGAAGACAGGTCATTAATACAGATCAGTTTGGATCACTTGGTAAACTGAATGCAAGCAAACAATGTTTTAATATGGCTAAATGTAAATGTATACATCTAGGAACAAAACACAGGCAATACTTAGAGGATGACAGACTCAATCCTGGGAAACTGATTCTGAAAAAGATTTGGGGGTCATGATGGATAATCAGCTGACATGAGCTCCCAGTATGAATACTTTGGCAAACAGAGATAATGTAATCTTCAGATACATCAACTGGGAAATCTCAAACAGGACTAGAGATGTTATTTTACCTCTATGTATGGCACTGATATGACCATTTCTGGAATACTGTGTCCAGTTCTGGTGTCCACAGTTCAAGAAGGATGTTGACAAATTGGAGAGCTTCAGAGACAAGCCACAAGAATGATTATAGGGTTAGAAAACCTGTTGTATAGAAACTAATCCCCTTGACACTATCTATTCAGTTTAATAAAAAGAAGTGTTATAGACTTGATTACAGTCTATAAGTATGTACATGGGGAACAAATATTTAATAATGGGGTCTTCAATCAAGCAGAGAAAGGTATAACACAATCTAGTGACTGGAAGTTGAGGCTAGACAAATTCAGACTGGAAACAACATTTTTAACAGTGAGGGTAATTAAGTGTTGGAACAATTTACTAAGTGTCGCGGGGGTCTCCATAATTGACAACCTTTTAAGTCAAGATTAGATTTTTTATAAAATATGCTCTAGGAATTATGTTGGGGAAGTTCTATGGCCTGTGATATACAGGAAGACAGAGTGGATGATCACAATGGTCCCTTCTGGCCTTGTAATCGATTAATCTACAAATTTATGTGTATCAATTTGGCTGTAAGCAAGGTTTCTACATCTTTATTTTTGCCAGATATAATCCATACCTTCGCTATTTATGCATTTATTGCATGTCTACCATGTTCTTCATTTCTAATGTCCAATCCTGAACTAGTTGCCCAGGCCATTTCCAAGTTAACATAACAAAGACCTTTAGAGTAACGAATAGCATTGTATTAAAAACAAACTAAAATTTCCCAATTGTTTCTCCAATATATGGATGACACAGAAACATAATACAGTTCAACTTCAATCATCTAATGTATGGCTAACCAAAATTCATAGCTATCTGCAGGTTGTAAATGCCTCTTAGATTTACTGCAAAGCTGACTGCAGAGGAGGCTGAGGAGAAGAGCTACCAGAACTGTTGGTTTCCTTAAGGTTTGCTGTCTGAGGATGACTGGGGAGAGAAGAGCTATACAGACATGTTGACTGGTATTTCTAGCCATGTCAAGTCTCTCTTACTATGCAGCATTTCCAGGGAGTATCATAAATCCATGTGGTGCCTCAGAATGCTGGAGTATGCATTTGTATCTCCTTTGTACGTTAATAAAGTAGGAAAACTCATGTAGTTAGATAATTGTAGTTAGATAGATCATGTAGTTTGAGGGATCCAGAGATAAGTTATTCTTTCTGAGGTGAGCTGTAATTTATGCTCACTAAATTGACTCCTGATCATCCTTTTTCTGAAAGTAGCATAAGAATAAATTACATGTTTCATGAAAACCTCCCTTACCCAAACCACACTTCCTTTTGGAAAACCAACATCATGAAAGCAAAAGATCTGACATTCCACACCATCTATACGACAGTCAAATACCAATAGATCAGAACTTACTCATGGAGGCTGCTGACAGCCTCTAACTCACATAATATATTAGCATGTGATATGTCTTACCCTCATAAGTCAGACATGCCATTGGTGTAAGCACAGTAGCAGGAGAGCTGCTGAACAGCGAGTAGGAGAGGGAGATTATACGTAAGCTTGTTTTGAAGGGAGAGGAAATGGGAAGAAGAAAATGTAGCTGAAAATACAAATAATACAAATAATAATGGCGTATAACTTAACAAGGAAATATGTAAGACAGATATTCCAGATTGTACCAAATCAAAGTTTAGGTTTTTTGAATATTTAAGAGCAAAGGTTGGTCAGCACCACACTGCAGCAATAACTTCCCCTTCCAATTAGAGATGGAGGAAGCATCAATAAAAAGTATGATTGCTATCTTTGAGCACATTTCCTTTAGCCACGATTCCCAAGTTGTCTAATTGTCCTTGATCGGTTTTCTTTCCTCTCAACAGCCTCATCCAATCTCTAGCCATTCTGGGCATCTGTGCAGAGACTAGGTATATAAATTCCTGCTATTGCCTCTTATTTTTCCTGCCAAAGAGCTGAAACTTAGAAAGAACATTACTTTAACAGGACAGGAACCAATCAAAGTTTGCTTCGTATTTAAATCTTTTTAACCTCTCTAGATATGGCACAAACATTGGCTATTGCATTTCATAAATCCATTAAACTGCTTGTTGCAGGGAGGATGTGGGCTAAATCTTTTTATAAAAAGAAGGTAAAAGGTTGGAAGGGGAATTAAATGTGATGAGACTATGATTAAAACTTGCCTGAGTAACTTACAGTTGAGTGCAAATAGGTACTATTGGTGTCTTCCTTATAAATGTTAATTTCAAATACTCCCAGCTTGAGAAATTTTTTCTCCAGAGTGGGCCACTGGTTAATTTTTTCCCATTAATTTATTTACATGTCAGAACAATTCTGCACTAGCAGGAGCCTTTTCCAATATTAAGTGTGATTATTTTGGAACTCCATGGTGTGGAGACTTTGGAATGGAGAATTTGGTCCAATGGTTGTGATAAAAATGAAGAAAATGCAGAGTTACAGATGAAGCACCTGCATTTAAAAGTATTAAGGAAATATTCCACTGTTCCTATGGTTTGGATTTTCCCCAGGACTCTTCTTTGCTCTTTTTGTTCTCGGTTGTAGATGTGGGTTAGAATAAAATATTTTTAGTGCATAGACTAAAATGTAATGTGCACACTAAAAAAAATCTCTGCAGAGCCCATATTCAATGGATCCACATACTTAAAACAAATTAATGTTTAGATTTACTAGTTGTACATGCTCATTAATGAAGTCAAATATATCCACAATTTTAAAAGTGACCTGTAGAAAAAATTGTCAGAATGCAGGAGCCCAATACTAAGAGGCTACCCAAATTAAAACTGCTGTTTCAACTGAATACGGTATTATTCACTTACCTCCTTACATTTGGACATACTATTCCTTTATGCTGATAAACAGCTACTGTGTTCCACACATTTCAGTTGTGGCTGAAGTGATTTTTCTATACAATATATTGGACTACTTAATTCTTTCTCTCATTCTTTTTCTCAACCACAGTATCTAGGCACTGGTTCCAATGGAGAATGACAATTCGGACACTGTAATGTGGTACATGTATGTAGCGTGTGTATCTATGTGTATGTAAGCGTATAATTTTATAAAATACATATAATATTTTGGAAACAGATTTTCTTGAAACAATAAATGTTTAACTTGCTGTGCATGACCTGTGTTTTGTTCTTTCTTCTCTCTGTTTTCCCATTTCCCATCTCCTGTCTCTCTGCCACCCTTATGCTGTGCACCAAGGGCTGCTATCAGAGGGTGGGGATCAGATATACAATGAGGATTAGAGGGAATTGGAAAAGAGGTGGGGTGCAGGACTGGATGTTCACAAAGGCTGCTTGACAATCAAGGAAGAGAAGAGCATTTTAAAGCAGTAGCCAGTCAAGTGCGGGACGTGGAGTATGTTCAGGCTACGGTTCTCTAGAGTACCAGCACCTGGAAATGTACCAATTCCTAGCATTAGAATGCTTTCCTAGTCTGAGGTATAAGGGATAAAACCATGGACTCAGAGAGCAGACTACTACAGAGCTACAGAGAGAGTGGCAGTTACCCCGGCCCTCCTTTAACTCTCCTCAAGCAGCTGCTATTTTAGCCCCAGTTCTTTCCCAGCCCCTCTGTAGCTTTTTTTGCACTATGGAAATGACATTGTCAATAGATGCTGACAATGGATGCAGCTGAAATGGTTCTGAACACTATTAAACTGCACCTGCAGTCAGGGACAAACCATGTTCAGAACAGTCTGAGCACTTGTTGTCAGCAAGGGGTATAGACGCACCCATGGAACCCTTGATCTCCTTCCAGCTCCTGGCAGACCACCAAGGGGAAAGGATTCCTTGCACAGCGAGTGTTCAACACAGAGTTGGCTTGGAGCATTTACAGGCTGAGGTGGGCCGTGCCATACAGAATGGTGTGTTGTGAAGGGGGCTGTTTGGGCATCAGGCCTAGTGATCAGGGCTTGCTGCTCCATTCACTGTGTCCTGAACCCCCTGAATGGGTTTCAGCGAGGTCAGCTTCCTTGTAAGTAACCCGGCAGTCCTGTCCATGTGCTAGATGCCTTAGAAACAGAATAGGTATCACTGATCCTACCTCTCTACTCGCCCAAAACAGTCCTCTTCTGGCTATAGAAAGAATAAAAGAAACAGTACTGACAATGATACTAAATCAACTTTGGATTTTGATGCAATTGTTTATTTATATTTTAACAGAAATTCCTGGGTCCTGAAAAACTCTAAGATAGGCTCTCTCATCCTATTCTTGAAATATTTACAATGGTCTCCATCTTGTCATGGCCCCTTCCTACATTGGTGGAGCTACAGGCCAATCAGAACCAGTGAAGCAGAAATTCAAAAGACTGACAAAATTCCTGACTGACAAAAGAGACCCAGCTCAGGCAGCTACTTCCCCACTGCTGGAGCCACCCATTGCTGGGGAGCTGAAGGAGCCACTGCGGCCACCAGAGTCCCATCTCTGAAGATGTAGGGGCAGCAACAGGAGCAACTCAAAGGAGGTATTGTTGCTGACATGTTTCTGCTGCCTGCCTGCATCTGGGGAAAATAGCAGCTGCCCAGAAAGAGGAATCTGCCCCATCCCAAGTCAACTCAGGACCCCACTGCCCAAGCAAGGGGTTATAGTACACTTCAGTGAGAGACCCCAGTGCAAGACTCCAGACCTGGTCCCTAGCACACTTCAGTAATTTCAGTGCAGGGCCTCAAGCCCCGGTAGAAGACTCTAGCATACCCCAGTGAGAAACCCCTGAGCAGGTCTCCAGCACACTCCAGTGTGGGACTCCAGACAGAGAGAGACAGCTGAAGCCCAATGGGCAACCCCAGTATCCTGTCACTGGCATCTTCAATCTGTGATGTCTAGGTGTTTAGGCTGCACTCACGATACCATTAGGGAAGTTGCAGAAGACTGGAAGAAAGCTAGTGTTGTGCCAACATTTAAAAAGGGTAAATGGGATGACCTAGTAGTTATAGACTTTTGAGTTCGACATTGATCCCAGGCAAGATAATGGAGCTGCTTAGATTGGACTAAATTAATAAAGAATTAATGGAGGGCAATATAACTCATACCAATGAACATGGGTTTATGACAAATAGATCCTGTCAAACTAACTGGATAACTTTCTTTGATGAGACTACAAGTTTGGTTGATAAAGATAATAATATTGATGTAATATATTTAGACTTCTGTAAGGCATTTGACTTGGTACCACACAACATTTTGATTAAAAAACTAGACTGATAAAAAATTAACATGTCAGACATTAAATGTATTAAAAAGCCAGCTAACTGATAGATCACAAAATGTAATTGTAATTGGGGAATCATCAGACTGACGTGTTTCTAGTGGGGACCTGCAGGGACTGGTTCTTGGTCCTATGCTACTTAACATTTTTGTTAATGAGCTGGAAGACAATATAAAATACTAACTGATAAAGTTTACAGATGACACAAAAATTGGATAAGTGGTAAATAATGAAAAAGACAGGTCACTGATACAGAGCAATCTGGATCACTTCGTAAACTGGCACAAGAAAACAATATGCATTTTAATAGGGTTAAATGTAGGCCATACTTACAGGATGAGGGACTCTATCCTGGGAAAGTGACTCTGAAAAAGATCTGGGGGTCATAGTGGAGAATCAGTTGAACATGAGTTCTCAGTGCAACACTTGTGGCCAAAAGGCGAATCCAATCTTTGGATGCACAGACAAGGGAATCCTGAACAGAAGCAGAGAGGTTATTTTACCTCTGTATTTGGCACTGGTGTGACCACTTCTGGAATTTTGTGTCCAGTTCTAATCTCCACAATTGAAGAAGGATGATGATATATTGGAAAGGGTTCAGAGAAGAGCCACAAGAAGGACTAAAGAATTAGCAAACCTGCCTTATAGTGATAAGATGAATAGACTGAGCTCCTTGAGTCTAACAAAGAGAAGGTTAAGGAGTGACTTGTTTACAGTCTATAAGTACCTACATGTGGAACAAATATTTAATAATGGGCTTTTCAGTCAATCAAGCAGAGAAGGTATAACTTGATCCAATGGCTGGAAGTTAAAGCTAGACAAATTCAGATGGGAAATAAGATGTAAATTTTTAACTGTGACAGTAATGAACCGTTGGAACAGCTTACCAAGAGTCATGGCAGATTCTGCACACTGACAATTTTTAAATCACGATTAGATGTTTTTCTAAAAGATATTCTCTAGGAATTATTTTGAGGATGTTCTATGGCCTGTGTTATACAGCAGGTCACAATAAATGATCACAGTGAGTCCTTCTGGTCTTGGAATCTATGAATTTGCCCATCACCATGTTAACAACGAGTGGGAAGACATTCCATTGTGGGCAGACCCTCTTTTGTCTCAGGGTGATCCCTGGTCTAGGCTATACTCCGGATGTTTGGTGAACTTTAAAATTATCTTTGGAAAGAACTCAAGTTCTTCAGTCTTTTGAAGTATGAAGCCTTGGGATGGGCCTAGTGACCACTTCACTGATTTAAAGCTGAGTGCCTGGGAAGCTGTCACAGTTCTCAGGCTGCTGATGGGTGCTTCATACTAGACAGGCATTGGGAAGTCCTTAGGGCACCTCCATCTACCTAAGTAGGAGTCTCTCTGACACAAATTGAGTTAGATAATCTTTTTACGTTGATGGGGATGAGGCTCTTTGCTCCCGCTCCCCTAGTCCCTTTGTTCTATTCTTAGATTCTCTAACCCCAAAAGGGGAAGTGGGTAGCAGCCCCATCTGCCTAGCTTGGGGCTTACCAGAGCTATCTTACTCAGCCAGTATACCAGGGTCCCTGTCTCTTTGTAAGCACGGGGGAGGGAAGGGCACATTGGTAAATGGCCTTCCTGAGGGCAGTTCCCTGACAGCTTCCAGGAGTCTCCTCTGGGAGTGCTAGAGCCACTGTCTGCTCTCTCCTAGAGCTGTCCAGCAACTGCTGGGAACTTTCTGTTTTTAGCCTTCAGTCCACTCTTGACATGATTGACAGGACCAGAGGGGTGCAGCCAGTCTTGCTCATAACAACTATTTAACCCCTTAATCTCTAGCACAACTATTTAACCACTCCATAACAGAGCTTTACTAGTCTGAAGGGGCTCCAGATTCCCTGAGCGTCAGCCAACATTGCTTTCTTTCTATGGTTACTTACAGGGCAAAGAAAGAGGAAGCCTCAGTGGCAGACACAGACAAAACCTTCTTAATCTAGTCTGGCCTTTCCTTCTTTTGTTTACCAAAGATACTCCGCAGTACATGTAGCTCTCACCTGTAGAGTACTGAATGCCCTTGTCTCTGCTAAATTTTAATCATCACCACACGACCAACCTGTTTAAGACGCTGCTATATATTTGCATTTCTGACTGGTGTAGCAGAGACCAAGTGAAATCTAGGGGCCAGATTTATCTTTACTAATACAGTGAGGTGAATTAGTAGCTCCTTTCACCATCCTGGTTTCTCACCACAGTAGAGCAGTATTCCACCACTGATCTTCCCTGTGTTTCAGCCAGTAGGATGCAGTTTTAATCTCTGTTTCACCAGAATACAGTAATAGGAGAATGACCTGGCGCCAACCTCTCACTGGCAAACACTATCTACATTTGGAATAATGCTGGTTCCCAGTTGTTCTTCCATCTGATGAGAGGTCACAGACACTTTGCACTACTGCAAATCATTCTCCACAGGTAGACTTCCTGATGGCCTGGACCCTGAAAACAAATAGAATCACTATCACAGGGCAGTTAGGCCCAGTAACAAAGCAGGTCCAACTCTCCTGTGCCAGAGCAATTGCTCCCATTTGGCCAACAAAGAGGGCAGGGCAGCACCTGGGGGCTATAAAGGATCAGGGAGCAACCCAGTGAGGGGTAATCCCAGTGAGTCAGATCCAACTGGTTCAAGTCAGAAGCAGGTGAGAGTTGCCAGCGACCAGGAGACTGGAGAAGTCCCGGAAGGAAGCAGAAGGCAAGAGAGTAACAAGAGGGATTTGCTGGATGGTGTCTCCAGTCCAGAGCTAGGGCCAGGCTGGGGAGCTTACCTACTAAAATCTCTGGGCCAGAAAGCTGGACCTGAGGAACTGTGAGAGGGCCAGAAGTGTGAGGGGTACTCCCATGGCAAGGATGTTCCCAGATGAGAGGCTATGGGAGTGCCCACTGGGGAAAGGGTGGGTGCACCCCAATTGGAAAGTCTAGGGTGGCTTCTCTGGTACAAGGACAGGAGATGACTGACAGTGTCCAGGCATGGTTGGAGACATCAGTGTGTGGTATTTGGGGAATGGAATGATGAGTTGTCTTGAGTTTTAATGATAGCTTACCCTGGTGTGAAAATGGACTACATGTTTCGGACTTTTGTTATGGACTGTGTTCTTATAATAACCCCCCCCCCACCCCGCCCCGGTACTAGAGCAATAAGAAAGCCTGAAGTTATTGAGGTCTCTGCACTAGGAAAACTGAGGCAGGGGCACCTGTTGTGCTGCAATCTACCAAAGCAGGGTGCTCAATCACTTACTAATACCCCCCTGAAAGTCATAACAGTAATCATTAATACTTTGTCCTCCTGAAGTACCTTGCCTTTGAGGCTCTCAAAGTGCTTTCAAACAGGAACGATTTAAGCACTATTTCACCCCTGCAGGATAGCTAAGTATTATTGGCCCCACATTACACATGAGAAAACTGACCGAGAGATTGACTTTCTTAAAAGTAAATAGGAAGGATTTGCTTCACTCACAGCTTGCAAAGTGGGGTGCAAATAACCCAGATCTCCTGACACACAGTCCTGCATGTCAAAAATAAGACCATCCATACCAACATTTCTCTCACTCGTTCTCTCAAATGAGAATTTAAAATGGAGGCAATGACAGAACCCTTGTGTAGTATCATCAGTGAACATGCTGGGATAAAATAGCATATGCCTGAATTATAACCAACATGAAAGGGGTTAGCATAATGTTATAGTACAAACCACTACACATTTGGATCAAATAGCTTTTATGGCAGACATCTGATTATCTAGTTAAAAAATCTATTCCTTGTGCATAGATGTATAACACCAGCTTTGCACATGAGATTTAAATATCTATTTCTAACAAACAAATGAACCATTCTTAAGTGGAAATAAACTGAAAATGGAAAAATAAATGTATAAATTTGCTCTTTTCACCACTGTCTTTTTTGTTGCATTTCATATGGCTCAGGCGTGTGCTGAATATATATACCTGTTGGATGACTAGGATCACTCTTTCTTCTTACTGCTATGAAAGAATTAAATACAAAATCTTCTGTAGGAAGCAATTGTGAAGTGTGGAAGTTTCTAGTCAGGCAAATAAATTGGATTTAAGTATATTACAGTCATAATCTTTTCTGCCTCTCTCCAGACAGCCTTTGTACATGGAGAAATGAGAATGTATTCTCAGACAAATCTTGACCTGAGGGAGAAGGCTGCGGGAATCTGGATTTTCAATAACATAAGACAATAAAGCTCAGACTTCTAACCTGCTGCAATATGGTAAAAGTATAAAGAGCTTAGCAACTAATAAAAGAAAAGGGTCTTCCAACTCATATTTGAAGATCTAGACCCCCAAAAGGACACTTCATAAAGATCATAATGGGTTAGTCAGTATCTAACAGATACAATGTACCTTGTTGACCAAATGTCTGACAGTTGTCTTCTACAGGTCTGGATATTAATAAGTCTTGTGTTGATTTCCTTTGGGTATTTTGTCCTCATAATTGTATATCTACTTGTTGTGACATCGCAGCTTGTTATATATTTATTTAATGTGAGTCTTATAGCAAAATGTATGTATGTATGTATGCTATTGTTTTCCTTAGATGATATGCACATATTGAAAATGTTATCTCCCTCTAAGGTACAGTGAATCAAAGTAGTTACAGTGCAAGGGATAGTACATGATCTTAGGGCAAAGAGGAAATCCACATGTCTTTTCCCCTTAGGTCTGAACACTGTCTTACTCTCCTTACATTATATAGGGACTATAAAGGGATTCAATTATCCCTACATTTTTATTGTTAATAATAATAAAAATGTGCTCTAGATAGTATATTCCAGTTAATATTTTGACAGATAATGCTAGTGTAAAGTAAGTGTCACTCACACAGTAAGATCAAGGGAAAACAGATGCATAAGAAAGATCACAGAGTGGCTTATGTAGTGAAAATGAAGCCTGTTAAAAACAGCTCTTCCTAACAAAACAAAGAACCTATCTTCAGCTTGATCCTGCTCTCTCCATTTTCTGTAGATATAGTCACTTTATAGAATGCAAATATTTAGAGATTACACATTTATATATAAAATTGCAGTTTTCCATGTAATCTCAAAGACAAGGACTGTATTTTTAAAATATATTATGTCAACATAATTCTACCAGTGTCATTGACAATGACATCACATCCATGTAATATCAAAATAGGGAAGATATAAATGTCAGCATTAAGTCATGCCATGATTCATCCTGGGTCAACTCCACAATGATATGGGGAGTAACGCAGCAAGATGCACAGTATTTAGGTGAAAGAGCACTGTTAGCATAGCTAGTGTGTGTGTGTGTGTGTGTGTAAGTAAAACAGGAGTGTAAATCTTCATTGACCTGTGCACACTAAAGGGCAAATCCTTCCATAAGTGCAGAAAATTCTGAATGAAGTGGAATTGATGTGGCCTCACTGTTCATAGGAAGCAGGATTTGGAGTGTCCATGCTGTAGGTCTACACAGCCCAGTTCCCCAGGAGACCCCAACATAACACTATGGAGGAAAGATTTAGGGTAAGGAAAGAGGGAGGCTGCAACTACTCAGGTCCATCAGCCTCACTGAAAGCTCATTGAAACTAGTGAAAGTCTTTCCATTGATTTTGATTTGCTTTGGATTGGTCCCATAGAGGGGAATCACCTGGAAGTTGCAATAGCAACAGAGCTTGCCTAGTGTTACTCCATGCCCTACACAGAATTCTCTGTATCTTATCTCACCCTACAGACTTCCCAAACATACAACCCAGTTGTTCCCTAGGGACAAAATTTCCCTTATAAACACTTAAAATACCTCATTCCCTTTTCATTCAAATTTGAATGTAATATATCTGGAACATGTAGGAATAGTATCAGAGGACCTAGGAAAGATTAGCTAATTTTTTCCAGGTTGAATTTCATATAACTAATACAGCAAAGGAAAAACCACCCAAAACAATGGGAAGGAAAATTCTAGGAAGTGGTAATGCTGAAAGAGACCAAGGGATAATAGTGGACAGTATATTAAACTTAAGCATCTCATATGATATGGCAGCATAAAAAAGTCAATGCCAATGGTGAGTTGCATAAACAGAAGCATGCTTCAGTGGGGAAAGGACATAATAGGCTCTCTCTGGGTAGCTCTGCACCAGTGGCACCAATTAAGGGATGGGGGAATGCAATCACCTCCCCTCCCCTCCCCTTCACTTGCTCAAATGTCATACTCCAAAGAACTGAGGGAACCATTGTCTGACCACTTTTAAGCAGTGGTCCCATACTAAATGAGTATGGCTGCTGCCAGAACATAGCTCTGGCTGCGCGGTCATAACACCACTGACATTTTACCCGGTTGACCCTCTGTACAGTTGGAGGGGTGGCCAGGCCAAATGGTTCTGTAACCTGCTGCAAGGGGGGTCTGTTCCTACGTGGTGGAGCAGAGGAGTCCTCAGAGAACTCTACTCTTGGTGGCACCAGCTCATGCACTGCATGAGTGAGAGAGGAGACTCCCTGGGTGAAAGACACCCAGAGTCCTTTTGGGGATGTGGAATGGAACAAGCAGAGACTGGAATGGGGTCCCTAGAGGGGGGCTAGGAGCGGAAGAGTACTGGAATTTGCCTTCCCCAATAAATTGCTGAATTGCCACCACTGCTCTGCACCTAATTCTAATTAATAGAATAATAGATGTGTTCGTGGGAACTGAAAGAAGAGTAACAAAAATTATGCTGGAAGCATTTACTTATGGGAGAGATTAAAAGAGCTAATTATAGAAAAATGATGCATATTAAAAAGGACATTCTATTCTATATAAATTCTGAATCGTTGTGGTTGAAATGTTTCTGATTAAAATATTTTTGACAGAAAATTGGGTTTTGGACTAAAGATTTTTCATGAAATATGTCTGCTTTCTGTAGAAAATTTAACTTATTGTTAAAAAACTGAACACTGCAAAAACCTAAAAATTTTGTCTGAATCCAAAACTGTCTTGATCTGGAAATGCTGCCATGATTCCTATGGGAGCCTCATGCCCCCATTCTTCTCAGTGGGCTAGGTTCCTCATTCAGATTACATGTCCCAGGATGCAATACCACCTGGGACTCTACATAATACATGGTGATGGCTCAGCAAGAGAGGAGACCCTGGTCCACAGTGGGAGATGTAGTCTAGCTAGTGAGACAGGTCCACAGAGAGGAAGGTGAGTATGAGGAACCCGAACTGCAACTCTGATGAGGCACTGCAGCAGCATTTATGAAACAATTTTTTTTTAATTGTTGGCCCAAATTTTTCTGTTTTTTATTTTTTTTGCCAAAAAGTAAAAATCCTGAAGAGAAAAAAATTCCCGTTTATTGGTACCACTCTTATCACTGTAGTATCAGAGCACTTTACAACAGTGCATTAAGTGACATGGCTAACGTCTGTCAGATACAACATGACTTGGTTGCAAAAATGTAAAGACCGTTTAAAGACCAATCTGAAGATCATGAAAGGACAAGAGATTTTTTTTTCAGTGTGATACATTAAGAGTAATGGGATAAAAGGAATAAAGTAAAAATATGGCTGAATAGTAGGAAAAATTTCCTGTCGATGAGATGTATTCAGCTATAGAAAATTCTCTCAAGGTAAGTGGTGAGCACTCAACCGCTGGTACTTTTAAAACTGGACAAATACTAAAAAGTATTCTGGAAGAAACAATCTTGTATTGGCAGGGTTTGGGACTGGTTGATCCAGTAAGTTGTCTCCATTTTTAACTTGTTACTCTAGGAACTTTTGTACCATTCAAGTTCAGTTTCCTTACAAGAACAAAGTAGAACAATAAGAGTTAATCTAAGAACAACAGCATTTAGACAATGAAATTCCCCACTAGCAACTGAGCTCATTATTTATCTTTATATAGCCTAAGAAAGTCTCTACATGCATCAGGTTTACAAGCCTAGGGTGAGTTTAATTAAATTTAATGGACTACAAATATTAAAGCCAAAATTCTAATCTCAAACCAACATGTTGGACCACGACCTCAACCTATAGGGAGTTTGATTCTGTATGCAGTGGGAGAGAACGTTAGAAATGAGACCTATATGGAGTTGAGATCAGAATTTAGACCGAAGCATTATTAGGAGCTTAGTGTGACTTTTGTGAAAGTTTATTCCTTAATTCTCAGCACTTACCAAAAAAAGTCAAGAAAGGTGAAGTGCTGGGGTTTGCTTCTCTTCCTATCTAATGTTCTTTACAAATAGCTTTGTCCTAAAAGTGAACCTAACAAATTTTAGCTTTTTTGAAGCTGATGAAAAGTTGAGAAATAATCCAATCTGTATTAAAATCATATCTGAAGCACCCACTATGTAAAATCTATAGTGTACTTGTATACTAAATCAGAGATTACATTTGTTCAAAATAATTTCAAAAGGAAAGTCTTGCTTTGTTCCCTACCTAAATTTATATTTTATGTGTATATATATATATAAATTTTTATATACATATATATAACCCCAATAGTATCTGAAATGCCTCTCAGTAATTTAAAAATAGAACAATAATAATTTCTGTATTTGTTCTTTCCCAGCCAGTAGGAAATACCTTAATTCAGAGATTGTTTTTTGGTGTGTTACTATTAGGGCTTTGGAGGGTCGGGGTACTCGATTTTTTCCCACCTGCTTATGCGCTGTATGTGACCTTATTCTATGTTTTTATGTATGTGAAAAAAATACTGGAGGAAAGTTAAGATGAAGGAATTATCTTTGCATTTAGTCTGAAATTAATTCCAAGATTGTTCTCATCTTTTGCAGGAGTGAGTTCCTTAGCCTCGACCTAGTTCTTATGAAAGCCCAGTCTCTGACACTCACATGTTTTCTCTCATTGATCTGGGTTTACCATTTATGGTTCAGAAAAGTTCTTTGGGGTATGACTTTGCTACTTTTGTGGCCTAGGACAGGTCAGCTCTCCTTTGAGCCTGACTCTGCGTGCACCAGACTTTGTTTTCTGTTACCAATGCCCCAGACTGTTTCCCTGCTTCGCCCTCACCCGAGATCACCTGAGAACCACAGCAGTCTGCATGGGTAATGGAGTGGCACAGGGTACATTGTTGCTAGAAAATATATAAAAACAGTCAGGAAGTTTGCAGTGCCAAAGGTATGTCTATACTACAGTGGCACAGCTGTGCCGCTGCAATGCTTCAGTGTATACACTAGCTATGCCAATGGGAAGGGTTCTCCTGTCGCCAGAAGTAATCCACCTCACCAAGATCAGTGGAATAATTCTTCTATCGACCTAGCACCATCTACATGGGGGCTTAGGTTGTCATAACAACTCCACTCAGGAGTGTAGATTTTTCATACCCCTGTGTTAAAGCGACCTAATTTTTTAGTGTAGACCAGCCTTCAGTCATTCTATCGCTTGGTCTTTTAGTTGGATGGAGTTTTCTATAATTAAGTTTTGGAACATGGTAGAGTCCAGGAGTTTCTGGGAAGTCAGCCATAGTGGTTTCTTCTTGCCTTGCAATGGAGTTGTTTTTTTTTCATTTTGTAGTCTGAGCAGGCAATGGGAGGTGGGGGGGAGTGGCATTTAGAACATCCACATCCAGTCCATGGACTCAATCTGGGGTATGGCTGGCTCCATAAGTGGGGCTGGATGGAGATGGCCAGTGAGAAACATAAAATGGAGTTTTTTAGGTTTGGGGCTGTCCTTTCAAAGGCATTACTCATGTGGATATTGAAGACTCCCAAAACAATGAGTCTGGTGAACTTCAGAGAGGATGCCTATTGGATCCTTAGGAAATATTTAGGGGTCTCAGTCTTTATCTGGGCACCTACCACCCTAATCTATACTCTAGAGTCAAGAGCTCAGATTTCAAATTAAGTGGATGCACTCACAGAATTTGGATTTAAATAAATTTTTCCATGTGGGATCACATGGGTACATGGTCTATGCTAGCAAGAGTCTCACTGACAGCAATAGGAATCTGCCTGGGCACAAGGCTGGCTTCATACTGGTTGATCACATTTGCAAAATCAGTGCCCTAGCCAGGAATGCACTTCATCTTATTTTAGCTGTAAAAACCAGACTGTTGATATTAGAAGAATTGACTGAAGCATTTTATGTTTCTTAACTCATTCTTGCCTTAAAATCTGTGAAAGAGAACCAGTGTGAATATCTACTCTGAACTCCTGCATAACTCACAGCATAGGATTTAGCCAGTTATTTCTGCATAAATAGAGCGTCTCTTTTAGAAAGACATCCAGTCTTGATAAAGTAGTAATGCAGATCACCATCATCAATAACGGGCAAAGTGGGCATCCGACGAAGTGGGTATTCACCCATGAAAGCTCATGCTCCAAAACGTCTGTTAGTCTATAAGGTGCCACAGGATTCTTTGCTGCTTTTACATCGTCAATAATCTCATCTATATTTTAAGTAGATTTCTATTCATATAGCTTTTGTAACTATGATAGGCAGATTGCTCATATGGCTAAAACAAGACACATATATGCAAACATACACATCAGCACATGATCATTGTTACTAACATATGCAATATTTTAAGTAAACTGTCACAAGAGGATTGCTAGCTATAGCACCCTGACACAACTGTAAAGAATGTCACACACTCTAGTGCCTACGTTTATCTCCTGTCATTTCAAGTCTGCAGATGAGTGCCTACATTTTTCTGTTAAAGCCATACCATATAGAAAAGTCTCATTGTTATTGTTCACATCTGTTTTGGAGAGATATTGCTACAGGTAAGTATAATCCTTAGTCAATAATTAATGTTTTTGCAGTCATTTTCTCAATGCTTTATTCCCCCAAATGCTGTCTAGATTTCTATTTTCAAGTCCAACAAACACATTCTGCTGTTTTATAGAAATTAAATGTCTAAAATATTGTTTCCAATATATTTCAGGCAATATAAAGTAGAGCAGAAACAAGTTATCACTTGATCATCTTTTTAACCTTTCCATTGAATTGAAACTTTGGTGTGTATATTTTCTTGCGATAATGTTCAGTATTTTTTTTACTTCAGTGCTAAAAAGGGCTATGTTTTTACAAGTTCTTTCTAATAATTAATAACGTGAAACCCAAAAATATAACTACATAAAAATTGCTAACAAGACAAGTTGGTAGTCTGGTGCCTTTCTTCTTTTATATTAAGTAATTAAAGACAGCTGATAATCAAATGCAAAGAGATTTGTGTGGTCCAGTATCTAATAATGCATGGGCACTTTGCTAGGGCAGCCCTTGTAAAACTGTCTAATGTGAACTTGCCATGTGGTAATTTTCCAGATAAATGGACAGTTGCTTCAACAGTTCCACTGTTGAAGGTCAATGATCCATATAATACGGGCAATTACAAAAGTATTTCCATTGCAGACTCAATGACAAATTTTAAGTGCTAGACAACAAATAAACTATAGTAAATGTGTAAAGATCACTTAGGTAAATTTGAAAGCCTGTGCCCTTCTCCACCCCTTTTGTCACCCTCTGATAACTTACAGCTATGAAAGTAGGTTATCCCTCTCTCTATCCCCGCTCCCCACCCCCATTGCAGGCCTCTACAGTAAAATGTGTACTTGCTTCTGGTACTGCGGTTGCTATTTCCTTTCTTATTTTGACAATTTTTAATTTTCTTTTAATATTGTGTCTAAATTACCAACTCGTTGCCTTCACGCAATTAGTTATTTCTTTGAATTCTAGTTCAAAGTTAAACACTTGGCTATTTTATAAAGATTCTCTAGGGCTGTCAAAGGAAAAAAAATTAAATAAAGGAAAACTCTTTGGTAATTGGAAAAACATAGACTCTCAATAGAATCACAAACATAAGCATGTCTAATTGCATTTCAAAGAAAAGGAGAGAAGTGTTTTCAGTGTGTATGTGTTGCTGATACACTTATAAGGGCTGTAAAAAGAGCTAGTTTTAAATACAACTAACATGTTAAAAGTTTATATATTGGAAAGAGGATTCTAAGAAATACATGGATTGAAATAAATAACTGGTTTTGTGTAATGAAGTGTTCATGAAGAAATAAACATGCTGCCCCTTCTACTATGGTACATAGCATTTTATCATTACTTAAATGTACTCCAAGCAAAGATAATTGCTATACAATATTTTACAATATATTGATACTTTAGTCATTAACAATACAAATCAATACAAAAGTCTGTCAGCATAATTAAGAATATGCCAAAGTTACTCATATTTCTTACTCTGACCTTGTAAAAACAAAGAATTGTTACTTGACATTTCTGCATTCACTTATAAAATGTCTACATGCAATAACAAAATGTAAAATACACAAGTGCCTTTAGTCACATAAATGTTGTAGAACTTTAACAATAAACACATAAGACTCTGAAAGTCTTTTGTGATTTCTGATGGGAATACATTAAACCTGTAGTAGAACTTCCCATGTGGATTGTACCAATGTTCAGTTCCAGTTTACTGCTGCTTTTACCCATCATGTAAAAGATGGGATGCCATTTCATTCCACTGAAATGAATGGGAAACATCAGTAAAGAGCAGCCTTAATGGTGCTGAAATTCACCAGGGAACATCTTTTGACTTGTTCAAGAACATATTTCAAAATTTAAACAGATTTTTGCTAAAAAGAAAAAAGTTCAGATGTTGCATTCTAACCTTCACATATGAATGAAAAATGCATTTTCTACTACCTTAGTCTTCTGTGTTTTACTGATTGAAATACAAATGACCTCCTAACCTCGCTTTGGGCAAATGTTCTCAGTTATTTTCAGAAGCCAGAAGTTTTGGAGACAAAAAACACTGGATTGCTTAAAGCAAGTGTGATACTGCACCCCAAATTCTTCATAGTGATATGATAATATAATTATACCATAATTATGATGCATTTTATGGAAGATGGGTCATGTAAGGTGTCATTGGAAAAGTTATGATTTGCTGAATATGATTATCCTGTTTGTATGCATGGATCATTTTTGTATCTGAAGTTATAAATACTGACTATTTATCTGTACTTCAAATGTACACATGGGTAACATCCACTAGACAAGATGCTTTGAGTCTAGATAGCTGGTTGGGAAGGGCCTATTCAGGATAATGAGCTGTTAAGGAAAACAATAGGCCTTAGGAAAAACTTATCCCCACCTGGTGAGTCGTCCTGAGAACAGTCCAGACAGCCTGTAAGTAATGGCTGCTATGACTCTACAAGAACACGTGACCAGGCCACATGATTCTGGACTCCATCTTCAGATGTATTTTTCCATAAATGAGGCAGGGAGTTACATCTGTTGTTCTTCACACCCCATACAAGAGGACTCCTGGAAACACCTAACAAACAAAGACTGAACTGGGGTAAGTGCTGGACCCAGGCTAAAGGGATTTCTAGCATGTGTACGAAGACCTGAGAAACCCAAGCTGTAAAGCCAATGCAGCTTGAGCCTTAAGAATCTACAAGTCTGCCTGTACCATAAGTTAGGGTGAGAATCTGCTAATTCATATCCAATTATCTAGTAGATTAAGCTTAGTTTGCATTTTGTTTATTTGGTATGTCTTATAATCACTTTAAATCTTTGTTTTTGTTTTAATCTAAACCACTGAGTTTGGAGTGAAATGCCTTGAAGTCTTAGCTCAAGGGGCAAAGGCTGTTGCATATTCCTCTCCACACGAGGGGGCGGGGGAGAAACCTCTATGTGCTTACACTGTACAGTTCCCTGTGCAGCGCAAGATGGTATAATTCTGGGTTTATACTCCAGAGGGGGCCCTAAACTGGAAAGCTGGGGGTTATTTTGGCAGTAGCCTCTCTATTGTTGGTCTACATGCAGTGGCTGGTCAGAAAGCCTGTGTGGAACTGCAGCTGGTTGTATCCCTACCTGTATGTATGTTGGTGGAACTATAGGTCTGGGAGCGGGTCTGCAGCTTGTCACAGCAGCACAGTGTGAGAAGGCGCCCAGGCTGGTGGGTCAGAGGGCTCAGGGATACCCCAGTTCCAGGGGAGAACCTGTTACAGTAAGTATAACAGAATTTTACACAACAGATTTTTATTAGAAAACTGATGCCTTTCAGTAAATGAGCTGATGTATATACTATGGTTTATTGTTAAAATATATTTAAATATAAGAGTCTATAAGCAGTGGGGCCACATGTACCAAGTTTATTTCAAAGAGTCTTATGAAATAATACAGTAAAAGTTCTTGTATCTTCTCAATAAGATCATTGCATGAGTTAGCAGACTTTGCACAGGAGATCTCTGTGGAAACTGAAGGAAAGAACTCCTCCTACCAACTTTTGGCAAGAGTGAAGGGCACCTGCAGTGGCTAGGCTCAGCAACTGCTACAGACCATGGATTCTGGCAAGAGTATCACCCTGCTAGCTAAGGTTTTACAGACTGCAGGTGTATGCTGGGTTAGGACCCACAGCCAGCTGCCAGCCACTCTCAGTAAAGGTCTACTGAATTTAGAACTCTTCAATTAATTGCATCTCAGTTAAGACCCATTTTGATTAGGCTGCACTGATATTCAGTAGAGCTTCCCCCATTTTTTCTTAAAAAACAAGAAAGGAAATTAAATTTAAGAGCTACATATGATCCAACACGATGGTTTAGAACTTATTTCCTCATGTGTCAGAATTCCAGAAGCTAAGGTTTCTGCCACAATGTAGGGGATTTTATGCCTGTTTTCTTTATTAAATGTACATTTTAATATTTGTTATTTAATCTATATCAAAATATGGAAGACGTGCAGTATGGGCAAATTAACTTTGTAGGTTTTGAAAAATCCTTAATTTAAAATGCTTGATTTCTTGATCTTAAGTTTGCATTCATGCTAGATTTTGCATATAATATTGTCAAGCATTTGACCATGGAAAACCAGCTATAATGCAAGGCAACAAGGAGGTTTTTATGGGTGAGAGAGTCTATTCTTTTGAATAGTGTTAATTTAAAATTTTGTTAAATGAATTTGGAGCTCATGAAGATTAATGATCTTTGTTTATCTACAAAATAGCCCCAGCATGGGCAGAACAGTGAAGGCTCAGTCTGTGAACCTCAACCCTTTCTAGAATCATCCAGGCCAATAGCACAGAATGAGTAATTCCTTCTCCCGGTCCTTGGTTTCTCTGCTGAGATTTCCAATCAGTGCTAAATGTAATGGCGTTTTGTGATGTAGACAATTGCCCACTAGGAACTAGACTGATACCCCTCAACTCCTTCTATAAATTGATAGACCACTAAACAACCAGCAAATAGCAATAATTTTGGATCACAATCTCTAGCTAGATACTTACATAGCACTCATGACCATAGTATTTGAGTGCCTCACAATCTTTAATGGATTTTATCCTGCAATTACCCCCCAAAATTGTGGAAGTATTAATCACAGGGTACATTAAGAGACGTGTCCAAGGTCAAACAGGAAATCTATGGCTAAGCCAGGAATTAAACCAAGGATTCCTGAGTCCCAGTCTAGCGCTCTATCCACTAGACCATCCTTCACTATTACCATTCCACATTCAGTCAGCCCCGCCCCCAAAAAATATATTCGGAATTTAAAAACAATTCAATAATTATTCATTATAATCAATACTCGCGTACAAATAAAATGAACCGCTGTCTTATCTTCCTACAGCTGAATCATCAACTTTAAAATTATTAATGTTTGTCATTACCTCACTATATGACAACTTAAACTTGCAAAAAAGCTCCATAACTGAGGCTATACAGTGTATCTTTACATACCATTGGGGTGCTATCACAACTGAACAGTTTGTTTTCTCATATCAGAACCAAGCACCAGAGAACTCAAAGAATACTTGTCTTTATACCTATAGAAATATAGTACAACAGATTTTTATTTAAAATCCACCCCAAATCACATCCAACATATTTTCTCTTGTAATAATTATGCAATCATGTGTTATTTCAGAAAACTGCATATAAAGTAAGTTCTATTATGATTAATTGTCCCAGTGGTTTATGGTAAAATTTTCAAAGTTCCAGCTGGTCACACAGGGTTTAGTTTAAAAGAGTGTTGCACATTATTAGATTTTCTGATCGTGTGCTCTTTTGTGATTCAGCAAACCTCTTCGTCTCCACACAACTGGCATCCTCTTTGTTATACACCCAAGAGGTACACAGGTCAAAATGAAGTGCACTCAGATGAAAAAAAAATGGAATTCCCAATCAGACATGCAGATTATAAATTCCTTATGCAGTATAAACAACACACTGAGAATTACAAAAGTTGCAGTGTGAGAGCTATGCCTATGACACGTGAAGCTAAAACAGTCACTGGCAATTTCTGTGTGGTTTTGCTATTCTTCCCATAACCCACAGTATAAGACTCCCTGTAGGAACATGCTCCAATGTTAGCCTAACTAAAGCCCCACTCCTGTAATCTTGTTGAAAACTCCCATTAATATCCCCTTACATTTAGTCTGATAATGTTCATCACTAAAGGCAAGATAGCAGACAAGATGTATGCCGCATTCTGTACTGTAATATTTATTATTCCAGAAGCAAGCATCACCCTTCAAGCCCTTCTGATTACATCCCTCCATACTATCTTATTTCCCACTCCCAGAACATTTACTCCAGAATTGATTTACCCACCCCCCAAACTATATAATCCCAATGTGAACTGGGAAAGGCATTGTAAAACTACATTTTCTGAGAGACAATGGAAACAAATCTTCTGCATATGTCATCTCCATAGAAATGAGAGAAAACATAACAAGAGTTAATACTTAACAGCTGGAAGAGGGAGAGGTAGCAAACAGAAGCCACTTGCAAAATTAACACTATAGGACTGCAGCTGCTTGACCCAATCATATGTAAAGGGCCAGCTCCAGAAAGACATTCTGGGGTGGGGGGAAGGGTTTATATGACAACTCTATACTACAGAGAGTTAGTAATGACAAGGCACTTACAAAGGAAAATGTTCCGAGGAATAGAGACTGGTTCTGTCTGTTGCCTGTCAGGAACAGAAACTAAGCTATTCCTCATCCAGTTCAAAATTCTGCATCTGGTGCACCAGTCCCCTACCCAAAACCTATTGGCCAGGCAGATGACCTTCCTTGTGGGAGATATAATGGTGGCAACTTTTACTTCAGTCACCTAGTAAGAGACTCCCACATACATATAAACATGGAACTAATTAGGATCTAAGTTCTCTGAAGTCTGAAAATCACACTTGGGGGATATTTACCCCAACTGCCCCATGTTCATCTTATTGCTCACCTCCAGCTCAGACTTCTCTAACCTGAGGAATGTTTGGGGGTGCAGCAGGGCTCGGGCCAATCCCCATGGGGGGCAGGGAGGGAGCGCCACTCTGCTCCCAGCTCTGCTCTGGTCTCACCCTCAGTTGTGTCCCTCGCTCTGCGCCCGGCCCCACCGCCAGCTCATCTGCGGCTCCACCCCCAGCCTTGGGCCCCTTACCCCAGTCTGCATCTCCCCTCCTCCCCCTGGAAGCTGCAGCCCTGGTCCCAGTTCCACCCGGGGGGTGAGAAAGGGGTCAGACAGGTGCAACCATGAAAAGTTTGGGGACCTTTGGAATTTGTTTGCAATTCCTCACAGGAAAAAAAAAAAAAAACCCAAAGCTTGCCAGTTCAGGACAAAAGTTAAATCAGTTTTTCCAGTGATCCTACTGTTTACCAGAATAGTTATCATAAGGCCATTTTCTTTTGTTTCCTGATTTGACTACAATGCCGTCTTTACTGTCATATTTTAAAGCTGTGCTTTCACAGCCATCTTTGAGAGCACTGATTTCACTCATTGCACTCAAACAACATGCACAGAAGTCACCCTTAGAAACCTCCCAATTTTCTTAGGTAACTAGATCATGTTAACTCAGTACTTACTTTATCCCCGTACTTATTATAAGGAATACCTACCGAGTAATGTAAACACTGAGGTAAAGTAATGTAGTTAACTAAGGCAACTAAAGAGTTTAAGGGCAAACCCTCTATCAGTGAGCCATTTTTTCCATCTGCTAACAGACATCACTATCAAAACACACAAACACATCCACTGGTGGTTAAAAAGTTTTTACTCTTAGAACTACCATTGTTCTTGGGGATGCTAATCAAAGGATCTGAATCCCTCCTTCTCCCATTACACATACTCCGTTTTATTTTCCTTTTCTATTGTGTAACAGAGACAAATACACTGTATCCTCTTTACAGAATCTGCTGGAAAGGCACATTTTGAATGTTATAGAGTATTGTCATAATGAGGCTAATGACAATAGGGTTTCCAGTATCAAACAGCCAACATGCAGCTGCCTTATAATATGGACAGATATAAAACAGAGCATCATAATGAGAGTGGAGAGTTGTTGGGTTATGCATTTTAATTAATTTTGTATTAAACAAACTGTACTACGGAAGCTGTAATTTGCATTTCACATTGTTATATAGATAGAAGGCATCGTTAACACTTAATAAGTTGAAAAAGAAAAATTCACCTGACATTATGGATTTAAAATAAAACATAATATGCAGGCAGTTGTGTAGCGGTTTTTGTGGTTTAAGAACAGGAAAGTATGTTATTCAAGCCTTTGGCAGAGAAAACACAGAAATAGAACGTTCAGGTCTCTTTTGACCTGTAAAAGAAACAGCAATAACTGTTTCTTGTCTGTACGTGGCACAGTCCTCATTAGATGTCTCTGCTGCTTTCTAAATACCACCTATAATCAGTTTTCCCCATACAGCTTTAAATCAACATCAGTGCTCCTTCTGAAGCACTATATTCAATAATAAGCATAAAGGCAAACTGATTTTGTGATAGCTGCATCTTGATATACCTTATCAGTGAGAATTTGTCCTCAGCACAGACCCCAGCAGTCATCCTCAGATCTTCCAATTCTTTTTTTCTCCTTCTCATACCAATCACGTTAGTTTTTCATTGTTCAGACATGAGTCTAGGAGTAAAAATATTAGAAATGCAGAATATATTTATATATATTACACTGTATACTGTGCTCTGTGGAACACTGTATTATGCTTATTACAGTTCATTTGATAAAGAGATGTACCCAAAGTATAATTTATTCATATATTAATGTCCCATATGGGATACATAATCAGCTTTATTAGAAGACATTATTATGGTAAATCCCTGCAAAAACATCTTGCATAACAAGAAAACAAGTTCAGTTTTTAAAACCCCAGTATACGTGAATAATACTGATAAAAGATAAAAGGGTTTACAAATATTGCTAAGTTCTTTGAGGTCATGCACACAAACTGCAGCATTATTCTACTGTATTTCACAGAATCATGGAAATGTAGGGCTGAAAGGGACCTCGGGAGGTCATCTTGTCCATCCCACTGTGCTAGGCTGACCAGATAGCAAGTGTCAGAAATCAGGACAGGAGGTAGGGGGGTAATAGGTGCCTATGTGAGAAAAAGACCCCAAAATCGGGACTGTCCCTATAAAATTGGGACATCTGGTCACCCTACTGTGCTGAGGCAGGACCAAATATACATAGATCATCCCTGACAGATATTTATCTAACCTGTTCTTAAAACCCTTCAAATGATGGGGATTCCACAGCCTCCCTTGGTAACATATTCCAGTACTTAGCAATCATAGTTAGAAAGGATTTCCTAATATCTAATCTAAATCTCCCTTGCTACAGAGTAAGCCAATTGCTTATTTGTCCTGCCTTCAGTGGACATACAGAACGATTGATCACCTTCATCTTTATAACAGTCCTTAACATCTGAAGATTTACCAAGATTTACCAGATCCCTCCTCAGGCTTCTTTTCTCAAGACTAAACGTGCTCATTTTTGTTTTAAGCCATTCCTCATAGGTCATGTTTTCTAAGCCTTGTGTTGCTGTCCTTGAATCTCTCCAGTTTGTCCATATCTTTTTTACAGGGTGCTTCCCTTAAGTTCACACAATACTTCACATGAGGCCTCCGCAGAGCAGAGTGGGACTATTACTTCCCATATCTTACATATGACACTCCTGATAATATACCCCAGAACGATATTAGCCTTTTTTGCAACTTCATTGCATTATTAGCTCATGGTCAATTTGTGATCCACAAAAACCCCCAGATTCTGTTCTGCAATACTACTGCCCAGCCAGTTAGTCTCCATTTTTGTAGTTGTACATTTGATTTGTCCTTCCAAGGTGTAGTACTTTGCATTTGTCTTTACTGGATTTCATCTTGTTGAATTCAGACCAATTATCCAATTTATCAAGATCATTTTTAATTATAATTCAAAGTGTTTGCAATCTCTTTCATCTTGGTGTCATTTGTAAATTTTATAAGCATTCTCTCCATTCCATTATGCAAGACATTAAATGAAAATATTGACTAGTAGCAGATCCAGGACAGACCCCTGCAGGATCCCACTTGATACACCCTCCCAGTTTGAAAAGAAACTCAGACTTGTAACTAACAGGTGTGGAACTTGCCCCTTCATTACAGCCTTTCCATTAAAGAATGATCTGTAGCATTCACTTCAGGCAGAAAGTGCATGGTGTCAACCCCATACCTTTTTTAACTCTGGGAGCTGACAAGTTGTCTAGTCTTCTTAGGTTATGTTACATAATATGCAGAGCACTCTAAATATAGGGGATACTAATAGTCTGCACAATGCAATTTATTGGAGAAAAATTGTTTTCCAAACACATTGTAGGTATGTTGTGGGATCAGTTAAAACAGACAAACTACTTTTCCCCAGGGTGCATTCCTTCAATGTTTCTTCCCTTTTTTCCTTTTCCATGTCCATCCAAACATCATGGGAGTTTTGCCATTGATTTCAGGGGAACCAGAATTCCACCCTAAATGTGTCTCTAATACCCCCAACTCCCCTCTTCCCAATTCCTTCACTGACCACACAGAGCAGACATGAATACAGAGATGTACCACAGCTAATACTTTTGTAATGTGGTGTGGTCATTTCTCAATGTATACTTATTGGTATATCTACCTCTTCAGGTGATGTATGTTAGTGTAAACAGGGGCTATGTAGGGAAAGATGAGTGAGCAAACAGTATTTTCAAACCAGCAGCATCATGAATTTTGTTTCAAGTAACATTAATGGCAAAAGATTACACAAATTGCAAAGTACTGAGTTTCTGATTTAAATACTACGGTTATAGTCGTGAAAATGCATGTCTGATCCAACACCCACTAAATTCAGTGGCAAAATTGCTGTTGGATTGAGTAAGCTTCAGACTGGCCCTTAGGAACATGGTCAGTGCATCTCTTTACAATTTAAGAATATATCTAAATGAAAACATGAGTCCCTATTTATTTTACACCTTTCAGTAGATTATCTAGGGATGTTTTCACACAGAGTCAGACCAAGGAAACAACTATTGCCAATGAGATGGCTACAAACAACCCAGCCTCACCATTACCACCCCAATCCCTTAACAAAGAAAACACCCTTGAAGCTACCAGACTACAGGAAACATAAGATTAAACAGATGCATATTGCATTAAGCATTAAAAACCTTTATCAGTGAAAGGATTACATTCATTGGCTGCGATCCTACCCTGGCTAGTTGAGCCACAAGAGGATCCTTCCAGTATAAGGAGATCTTCAGGTGTAGAGCCATAACAACTCCCACACCAGCACTTCCTCCTAGCAGCAGTGGTAGGAAGCCTGGCTTAGGGAAAGGAGGCAGCCAGGGCATCGCTACACTCAGGATACCAAAAACCAGTCCTTCAGGTTATTGGCAACCAGCATAAATTAGAGCAGTTTTCAGGCTAATTTATCAAATATCGGACCAACGCCCAGGTGGCCCCAGGGTCAGAACTGCCTTTGCATTTGCCCATGCTGAGCTCTCCTTACTCATAGCTTAGGATCTGGAAAACTCTGTTTAGGTGATGAAATGGCTGATATATCACTCACACTAAAATGTTTGTCTTTCCTTCACAGTATTCTCACAGGTCAGAATCTGCCCTTCCATACATGTACACAACTCACTTAGGCTTCAGCTGGAGGCTACATGTCTGAAGGCACAATCTGGCAGACAGCAAGTTTGAATAGCAAGAATTTGTCCAGGGCAGGAATTAAGGTTGCAGCAGCTCTGTGCGTGTTCATCATTGATTCAATACACCAATTCAAGTTTTGAAGTCTGTGGCAAAACTCTCATTTACATCATCAAGGCCACAACTTTCAAATTCTTCTTTCAGTAAGTATAACATTATTTGAAATATGTTAGTTCTAACAGTTCTCTAGCTAAGCCTTCCTCTCTAGAGCCAAATTAAGACATATTTGAGACAAAAAAAGAGAACTTGAACAATCTTTATTTTATTGTTTGATATTTAGGCCTTTTAATTCTTTGTTCCAATTCCTGAACAGATTTTTCACAAACAAGCATTTAACAGCAAAAGAAACCACCTGTCACATAACACACAACTAACTAAAATTAACAAAAGCCTTGGGGGAAAAAAGAACAAAAAGAATAACAAAGCTGTTCCCAACATAGCTATTATTTTAGTTTATAATTTAGACAGGAGAAAATATGACCCCAAAAGTATAATGACTTGTACAGTAAGCTGAGTTCACCTTGTCCAGTTTGAGTGGTAAAAGTTTTCACTAATAGAACTTAATTTTTCAATCATTTGTACATGTGAGTAAGCTTATTTAAGTTAAGCTTACTCACATGTACATGGACACATGGATACATACATGGATAGGTGTTTGCAGAATCAAGGCCATCAACAAAAAAGCACACATTGCAGTCTCATTAACATACTCTCTAATTTTATTTTACTGAGATCTAGAATGCTTGAGAATTTTAAAATGTTAAAGTTGTATTCATAACATTTAAGAAAGGAATAATTCAAGGATAAATGAACATTCATAGCCCTGGAGCACATATAGCAATGAACAGTTTCAATGGCTGATCTCCCCTATCCTGCAGCCCTTTTCATGTAGAACTCACACTTTTTTCTAACAGGAGTTATTGTGCATAAGGGCTGTTTTGGTGCAGGAAGGTTGAGATATCAGATAACTAAAAAAGCCACTTATAGCAAGCCTATGGAAAAATCCTGCCCTGTGCTTTTCTGGTGTACAATGGGAGAATATGTGGGGAGCTTTTATTTCTACTCTCCCCTTTGTGAGTAAGAATAGGGTCCTGCCAAAGCACACTCATGCACTCTGGGAAGTATGCACACTTTACAGCAAGGCATCCACCACATCTCCCCAGAGAAATGATCTCTAATAAGAGGAGCATGCCCAGCTGTTAAGCCCACTGTCATCAGCCACAAGCACTAGCCAACAGCAGTAATGACACACTCATTGCTCTTGCTTAGAGGAGTATCATGCTGACTTTCTGTGATACATTCATCCTTGTACCAATAGTATGGACAGATGATGGCTGAAGTCCACCACTCCATTAAGCCAAAAGCTTATCAAGTATGATGACTGAAGTCCACCACTCCATACACACACAGATGTTTGACTTCAAGGCAGCAATTGACTCAACCTCTTACACATGAATGTTGTCTCTGTTGTAATTAAACTTGTTTATGTGTACACTACTGCCATCTGCTGGATAGAATCAGAACAGCTTAACTATATTTCATAGACCCTGTACTGAAACCAGAAAGTGATGTTTTCATTTAGCCCAAGCGATAGTAGTTTTTGTTTTTGCAGCAGTAGGACAGGAGTTCTAGCTCTGCTACTGGTGTAGTGTGCAGCATAAATCTTCTCAGTGGTCTCTAGGTACTCACAGATCTATTAGCTATATGTTCAAACAAAGGAATCCGCTAATGTTGTAGTTTATTGCATCTTTAAAGAAAAAAGGATTGTTTCCTTCGTTAGTAAGAGCTTCATGTGTTAAGCCACCTGTTTCTTGAATAAAGCCATGGTTTTGCACCAAAAATGAATAACTGAGTAGGAACAAGTCTTAAAAATGAAAAATTATTCAAGAAGAGAGCCTGAGTAGATGACATTGCAGAATGTCACTAAGGGAGGGGATTCTTTAGGTTTTCCTGGACCTTGAAATTCTCTTCTCATATAATCAGATTATAGAAATCCTGCAGTCCTAACATGGTCTGTATTTTGATCAAATATCCATTAATTTCACTAGGACTTAGTAAAAAATGCAGATTAGGCCCATAAAACAGGAACCTGGAGAAGAAGATTGGAATTCCCAAATCCTTAGGTGAAAAGCAGCTAATGAAGTGGAAATATCAGTTATCTAATAAACTATCAATGATATATTTAGAAATATAACTTTTACTGTTTTATTTCTAGAGCTGAGTGTGTTTGGGTATTATCTGTCACTAGTAAGTTTTAACATATGGATCAGTTGTGAATGAAAAGCAAATATGTTGTTGAGTTCTAAAGTGACATTCATTAAGCCCACTACATGCATAATTTAAGAACAGTCAAACAGAGCCACTGTGCAATGCTGCTTCACAAGAGGGAGGGGGAAGTTGACCTGGAGCAAAAGCAGATCTGGAGCAAGATGTTTTTTCTGTTGCTATTATGAAAGTTTTGATCCACAGATGAATGTATGCTATTTACACAGTTAAAAAGATGTGCAATCTAAAAAGAGAAATAAGCCAAAAGCTTATCAAGTATGATTCTTCCATTCTGGTCCTCTGTTAGTTTTAGGTATAATTTATGCTTATTAGATACATATGCTGCCCAATACAGCAGAATACGTTCTCCCTAGTCTCAGCTCCTATAGCTCAGTAAAGAAAGTCTGAGACATTTCCATGGACGCTTACATTTTAGTCATTGTGAACTGCTGCTGGTTAAAAAAAATTAAAAGTAACCAGTAGATGGCAGGCCTGCAAAGCCTGTTAAGATCATTCAAAATCAGTTTAGTTTAATAAGAGACACAGAACAATATTTTCCTTCAAAATTCTTTCATTTTAAAGCCAACCGTTTTTATATTTTAACTACCCTAGCAGGATCTGTTAGTACACACTTAGGGACAATTTAAAGAGTTATGAGTGTAAAAAACACAGTTAGTGTCTCAAACAACCCAGATCCGATCCATTCAAGTCATAGCCTCTGTTTTTGAAAAGTGAGCAAAGCAGGACAAAAAAGTAGAGATAATTTCCACTATAACAATATTCATCTGGTCTAAGACATTCCCCACATCACCCATTCATTACTGCCACCATGTTCTTTACAAGGTAAGAAATGTACTGGCAAGAAAACCAAGTACTGTATCTAAGTTTGGCTTTCAAGGAAAATAAACTCTGTATTTTACCTAATCCTTTGATTATTCTTCTAGAAGTTAGAATTATATATGGTATATGCAAATGTAATACACCATTGTAATAGTTTTATTGATTAAGTGTATCATGACTGGGTCACAGTGCTTTGTAATACAGGAAATGGTGAAGAAAATGTCCAATGTAAAAAATCCATAATGTGATCTGAAATGTCAATTTCTACATGGAACAAACAGAATTTAATATTATTTGTGGACCAAAGCCTGCTCATCTTAGTTATGTGACTAGATTTATGAAACACTTGTGTGACTAAGGCAAGTAAAATTTATCCCTGTCTTTATCAGTGGAACGTATTATGATGAGGGGAATGTTCTATTTAATATGTACTTTAATAATAGAGAAGGAAGCTTATAAGCACTTTTCCTTTAGGACTTTAGTGAAACAATTTATTCATAAAGTGTCCTGTGCATCTCCATGTTTATTTCCATATTTTATACGTAATGCTGTATTTTGAGATCTCTATAAGATAATTCATTTTGAATGGTAGTGGAATGATGCTAAGGATAATAATAGCTATATTTAAATCAATGTGTATTTACTTTTATGTTTATATCAATATGAAATCATATGGGGGGATAAATTCCACTGCTAAGTATTTCATTTTTAACCACATTTTAGCCACTTATCCTCCATTGTTCAGTGTGCCAGATAGAAATATCTGACTTTCTTCCTAAAAAGAAAGGGGAAAAAAGGCTTGTAGGTAGTTTGAGAGAATTATGATGATGGAGGCTGGGATAGATTGTGACATCAGTGGTTACATGAAGTCATTTGCATACCAGAATTCAACTATTTGGGACACCATAATAGTTGGTCTGGGTTTTCTGACTCTGCATAAAGGTCATAAGTCCTGGCTATGGCCTCACAACCATTAAATTATATCCCTGTGATTACATATTTGAGGCATTTCAACTGTAATGACCATATACCAGTCTGTGTTTGTGGACACAAAATAGGACAATGTAATAAAAAACACTATCATTAGATTGTAAACTTTAAACTGTTTGGAACACTTTCCTGATTATATAATAAGCATTGCTATGAAATACTACTTTTGGCTAGACAGCAATAAGATTTCTGTTCATCTATTCCATATATTTATTGCAACAGTTTAAGATTGCTTGAAAATAAAACTTAAAACCTACCCTCTGTCTTCTTTTTGAAAATTTAATTACATTATTAGAGCCTTTCTATGGGTCCCTGGTCAATGCCAACAAATATCACTTATCCAGCACCCTATAGCCAAGGAAGAGCTTGGGCTCCCAGACTTACAAAATTACTATTATGCTTTTATCAATCACAGATGCCAAATTGGTTCCAGCATGCTAACACCTTTTTTGCCCACACAGATAGTAATCAAATGGATATTAATGCATCCAATTCTCCCTGTACGTCTCCTTGGTTTCTCTTTTAGTCTGATGGAGAAAAATGTGGTGCCTGCAGTGGTGGCTGCATGAAAGGTTTGGGCTATCCTACCTGAGAGGTATCAATTTCATCCTCACCATCAGGCAAAACCATCTATCTGGGGTAATCCAGACTTACAAATGGGAGGAAAAAAACTATCATTTGGAAGAGCAAGGGCATCATATGGATTTCCCAGTTAGTCAAGGAAAAGGGTTTTCTCTCTTTTCTAACTCTAAAGCAACTATATGACCAGCGGAGTGGCAGTATTTACAGCTAAAACAATTGCTAATGTATCAGTTTAGTCATCCAGATGTCTGAGGACTGTCAGGTCCCAGAGCTACTGGGAACCTTGGAAATGACTCAAATGCCCCAAACCCATGGCCATTATGTATGCTTTACTAATAAAGAAGAACTTCACTGGATTGGAGTTCTTTGTGAAACCATGGGAAGGGAAGTTATCACATCCCATAAAAGAACCCAGTCAGCAGGGCATATTATGGAATGTTAAAAATGCTTCTGTGGATCTCAGGTTATGCCTGATACTGCAAAAGATTCCATTCAAAATTTATTGGAAGCCACAGAGATGTGCAAGATGGGGGGCCTGGATGTTTGTTGGTGCTGTAATAAAAAGGAACCTTATGCATATGCTGTGAGATTGTCCAGCCTTCAGGCAGCTGAGAAAAAGAGGTGGACACAGTGGTGGATATAGAGTTAGTGGGGCCCTGTGCTCAGCTTCATTTTTGGGGTCCCTTCTTGGGACTCAGCCAAGAAAAATAACATTCTCTCTTATCTCCCCCACCCCTGTTTTTTCATTCTTTTTTTCCTTCATCCTCCTCCTATAAGTAATAGGAAGTAAATTAAACTAAAGTGAGGTGCCTTGATGGTTCTCTTAGTCTAACTTATTTTTCCACAGACCACTTGAAAAATCATTGAGGGTCTCGGCAGACTATTTAATGATTTTTCCAAATATTGTTTGTATCGTTAGCGATTTATAAAAAAAAATGTAAAAAAAGCATTGGGGTGTGGGGTCTGGCCAGGATTTATGATGTGGGAGGGGGCTCAGGGCTGGGGATACAGGGTCTGGAAGGAAGTTAGGATGCAGGAGCAGGCTAGGGATTGGGGTGCAGGGTCTGGCCATTAGTTAGGATGCAGGAGGGGGCTCAGGGCTGGGACTGGAGGTTGGGGTGTGGAGTGCTTACCTGGGGCAGCTCCCGTTTGGTGTGAGGGGTGCAGGTGGGGATGTAGGCGGGTGCAGGAATCAGGGAAGGAAGGGGACTGGGGTGTGGGGGGTGCAGGAGTCAGGGAGGGCAGGGGCAAGGAGTTTGGGGGGCACGGGGTTGCAGGACTCAGGGAGGGCAAGGTGTATGTGAGAGAGGGGCAGCAGTCAGGGCTGGGGGTGCAGAGTCTGGGAGGAAGTTAGGGTGCAAGAGTGGGCTGGGGGTTGGGGTGGAGGGTCTGGCCAGGAGTTAGGATGCAGGAGGGGGATCAGGGTTGGGGCAGGAGGTTGGGATGTGAAGCACTTACCTGGGGCAGCTCCCATTTGGTGGTGCGAGGGGTGCAGGTGGAAATGTGGGGGGGGGGGTTGCAGGAGCTCCCGTTTGGTGCTCAGGGTGGCGGGGGGTTGGGGTGTGTAGGAGTCAGGGAGTGCAGGGATGTGTGAGGGGGGTGCAGGAGTCAAGACGGGGGCTGGGGTCATAGGGGTGCTCCCAGCACCCTGCCCCTTACACCCAGTGCCCAGCGTCCTGCTCCCAGCACCCTGCCCCTTACACCCAGTGCCCAGCGTCCTGCTCCCAGCACCCTGCCCCACCACAGCCCCCTGCCCTGAGCAGCTCACGGCACGAGGGGGTGTATGTGTAAGGGGAATGCGGGGGCCCTGCCTTTGCTTCACTCTGCCCCATTTCAACCCACTTCCCAAAGGCCCCACCCCCACCTCTTTCCCACCTCATCCCCTGAGTGCACCATGGCCCCGCTCCTCCCCCTTCCTCCCAGAGCGACCTGAGTGCCAGCAAACAGCTGTTTGGCAGCAGGGGAAGTGCTGGAAGGGGTGTAAACACGGCACACCCGGGTGAGGATGCCGGAGAGGGGGCAGCTTGGCTGCCGGTGGGTGCAGAGCCTACAGCAGGAGCCCCAGGAGCCAGCAGGACTAAACTTGTGCCCTCCGCAGCTGTCCGGCCCTGGGGCCCCCTGTCATTGGGGGGCCCTGTTTTAGGGCACCCTGTGTTTTACTGCCAATCACCCTCTAGGTGGACACAAGAATGAAAATAGTACTTGGCTTCAGCAACCAAAACTCAGCTGAAAATTATATCTTATATTATGTACCTATTACTCTGGGTTTAACTCTGCCACAAAGACTTTTATTCTTGAGGGCCACAATGATCACCAAGTGCATGATTCAACAAAAACGGAGAAGTAGGCTTTTCCCCAGAATAGAGCAGTGGTATTTGGACCTATCTGAGTTAGCAGCCAAAGAAAGAATAGCTTATCAATCAGGGGCAGCTCTATGTATTTTGCCGCCTCAAGCACGGCAATCAGGTGGCTTTCAGCGGCACGCCTGTGGGAGGTCCACTCGTAATGCGGATTCAGCGGCATGCCTGCTGGAGGTCCTCTGGTCCTGTGCCTTTGGTGTACCTGCCACCGATATGCCACCGAAACCACGGGACCAGCGAACCTCCCGCAGGCATGCCACCAAAGGCAGCCTGACTGCTGTACTCACGGTGACCAGCAGGCCTCCCCCTGTGGTTTGCCACCCCAGGCATGCACTTGGTGCACTGGTGCCACCCCTGTTATCAATATAGAGAGTAATAATATTAATTGTGAAAAAATTGGTTAAAAAATTTGGATAAAAAATGCTGAGATAGGTGAAGGAGGGAATGGTGGAAGAGGGAGGGAAAAAGCAGAAGTCAGTTGGAATGGAGGTCTGGCATTTTTTGAACTATTTGTGTATCACTTTATTAATAAAATGTTATATCTGTATAATATTGTTGGATTTTGTATTGTCTGGTCTTGCAGATCTGACAAGTTGTAAAGTTGTGTAACTGAATAATCCTGTAAAATGTGCGGCATTTGGTAACCTATACAAGTTATCAATCATTCACCTTTTGTATATTTGTTTCTTTATGAAAATTAATTAATCACGAAAAACATCGGAGTAGACTATTATTTTAAAAAATCTAAAGGTTGACAACATGCACTCTGGGTAATCCTTGCTTTTTGTTTTTCTTGATGGGAATCACTTTTTTAATATTAACTAAATCTTTACATTATTACATGATGTTATCGGGCCACAAGAGCTGATTCCACAACCCTAGTAGCCAGCCTTACTCACATGAGTAGTCCCTATTAACTTCAATGGGACTACTTGCTGGGCAAGTGCTACTTTGTGTGATTAAGAGATTCAAAATCAGGTTATTTCACAAAAGGGCCATGTTCCATTTAAAAAGTACACTATCCTTAGCCTGGGAAGGAAGGGGAAGATCCTTCACTTGGACAACCCTTGAGCACCCCACCAGGCACAATCATACAGCAAGGAGGCAAGGCCATTGGCTTATGGGACAGGAAGACTGCACAGTTGTAAGGGATGGTGCAGCCTGCACACCCGCCATGCATTGGGGAGCTCAGGAAGTAATTACACTTTCCTAATCTCCCTGCATGATATATGGCTCCACACTGCCCTTTATTGCTGAGATGTGCCCAAGAGACTCAATTTATCCTTAAGGTAAGCTGTAACATCTCTCTCCCCCTTCTGTGTGCCAGCTTCTCATCTCAGTTACACTGGGACAAATCAGAGTAATATCAGTGAAGTAATGATTTATTATAGATATTGCCTAAAGTGTATAGTTGTCCCTATCGATACAACAGGTCCTATAAAGAGTTTGCATTATAAGAGCTATATTGTGACATCTAGCCCATAAGGAATATTGGGAAGCAGTACTTGAAGCATTCCCTCCCCCGCCCCCCCCCCAAAAAAAAACTAGAATGCCTCTAAGAGCACCTCAGTGATATTTAAGGGAGAGCATTCAGCAAGTACGCAAGCTGCTGTGCATGGAAGAGGGAGAGTCATGGCTCCACCTACCCCATGGTGCTCCTAGCAAGAGAATTGCATGGGTGGGGTTGGAGAAAGCATCCCAGGAGCATTCCCTGCATTTCTCCATATGCAAGGACTGCGATGCCAGCTAGCCCTTACATGAGTAACAAGAGAGTTGGGCACAGATGGGCTGGAGAGGAAGTTGCTTATAGCCTCTACCCCTCCACAGAGCCACATAAGGAGTATTTACAACCTATCCCTAGATAACAATTAATTATCCTAGGGTCTTGTAATCATGTTTTTCTTGTCCCACATCAGGTCACCTATGCCTCAGTTTCTCTTCACTCTCAAATAGTTGGGTGCTCCCTTGAGTTGGTGGTTTGGGTCTCTAGCCAAAGCAAAAGGTGTTGTCTTCCCAGAAAAAGAAGAGATCCCAAACAAAACAGAAACAACCCTTAATCAGCCTATTCTGGATTCAGTTTTCTTTCCCCCCTTAACACAGGTGTTGCCAGTTCTCTCATGGCACCATGTAAAGGGAAGCCTCTGGGGTGCCTGCCCTGCCTCTGCTACAAGCCTCTAAACTGTGAGCAGCAGTCTACCCTAAATTGCATTGCTTTACTGTTGTCAGGGCCACTTCCTATGATGCCCAAGCCCATGGCCTATCAGGCCTTCACCTTTGGCTTCCTAGTACACAAACCCCTCTCCAAGGTCCTTCTGTAACCCACCTTCTAAGCCTCCTTCTTAGCTCCTTCCTAGGCTGCTTCTTCACCAGCTGCCTTCCAGCAGAGAAATACCAATAGACAGTACCCCATTGCTGCAGTGGCTTCCAACAGATGTTACTCCAACCCTCCTGGCTGCAAGCTGCTCCTTATACTGCTCACAGTCACCTGATTTCTGTCACCAGGCACAGGTCAGAGCTAGGGTTTGAACCCCTTAAAAGGGTAGGTCATCCAGCATTAGCACTCATCATCTGTAGGGCTCAATGTGTTTTACAAAACTGGGTAGGGATTTTTTTCAGGTAGAGAAACAAACACAGAGATGTAACACTTACTCTGGGTCACAGAGCTACTCAGTGGCAGTGACAAGAATAGAACCCAACAGTCCTGGGTCCTTGACCTGTGATTTGTGCCTAAGCTAAAATGGCCAAATGCAAAGCAAAGCAAAACACAAAAACATTCAGGTGATAACTATTACCCATTTAAAATAGCCACACTTTCAGATAAAGTCACCATCTCGCCTGGCCTGGGATGTCCGTTGCCAAAGCTCAACCAATCAGAACCAAAAGTTACAGCAAGCAAGAAAAGTTGCTAATAAGCATTTAGACCAAGCCCCAGAGTATATCAAAAAACAAACTAGCTACTAATCAAGGCCAAATTCCAAAATCTGGCCTCACACAGCAGCTGTTGCAATTGCTGGCTACTGCTTAGCCATTTCCTAATCTGCTTGGAGGTAGGTAGGAAAGTGCTCTCCTTCTTGTGCCCACAGTCCAAAAGCTACACTTAACTTCAGTGTTAACTGAAAACAGTTTGGCTCAGCTCTTCAGAAGATGCAAGGAGCTCACAAACACAGCCTGCTCCTTCTTTTCTCTGCATGAGGAGATGGATGGTGATGGTGGGACTTGCCCATGTGTACTTTTTAATATGAAGCTGTCAGCACAATGACTCAGCAACCATGAATAACCAGTCATATGTGGCAGAAAAACAGCTTTAAAATGGCTTGTGTATTAGTTGCTCTCATCCATACAGAAGAAATTAAGACACAAAACCCGTTAGATGCTGGTTATATATTGCCAAGATTTTTCATCCAGGTTTTCTGGTTCCCTCCCTATTTGCTAATACTCTGTGCATGATCACATAGAGCTATTAAGTCACAATTCCTTAACTCAGTGGTCATGGAGCTTGTAAACAATGACAACAGTCAAGTTTTCCTAATCTAAAACACATACCCCAAAGCTACATAGAACAACAAATGATGCCAAACCTTCCTGTGGACTGCAGCTAATTTAATAAAGCTTATACCCAAATTAATTTGTTAGTCTCTAAGGTGCCACCAGGACTCCTCATTGTTTTTGCTGATACAGACTAACACAGCTACCACTCTGAAACCAGCTAATTTATGTTGCCATTATTGCCCCTGCTAGTAATTAATCTGTGCTGCAGGGTCAAAAATTGTCCTTACATTTAAAACCAACCAGAGCTCCCAGCATAGCTCCAAGACAATGCCTCTCTTTCCTCCTCTCGTGTATCTCATCCTTCTTCAAGTCGCTTCATTCAGTCTCACCACTGTTGGTATGAGAACCTTCTTCTCTGCAGCTTCTGCCATTTGAACAGGCTGCCTGTACTTTTCTGCTTTGTGCCAAGAAGTATAGGGCATTAAAAAAAAATACTAGCAAGTATGCCATATATTATTGCCCAAAATGTCCTGTAGCTGAGAGACAGTCTATATTTAGATGAAAGACCATGATTTTCACAGATTATATTTTTTCTTGGTGTAAATATTTTCTGAAACTTTTATTAAAATCTCTCAGCCTTGAAGTTGGTGAGGAGTTAACATGCTTTCCCTGTAGATGCTATTTTGCATTCATTCATCCAAAGAACAGTATTTTCCAAGAGACATGCTATATTTTTTAACTGAGTTGTAAAAAGTTTTGCACTATAGGTGATTTTTGAAAACTTGTTTTGCACATGCAGGCTAACAGCTTTAACAAGTATAATGAGCCAGATCTTGAGAAGTGTTTAACACCTGCAACTTTCATTGTGTTCTATGGAAGTTTCACGTGGTCAGCTCCTTTTGGCATGCAGTCTACTGGGTATTATGGATTATCCATGCTATGGATTTATGTGGGATCCTGAGGGTGTAAAAAGGTAGCATAATACTCACATTTGCATTCTTGTAATCCCAAGAGTACCAGTCCCCTGTCTCCCTGGCAGCAGGCATGGCGTGAGCTGTAGTAGTCTAGGCTAGGCTGTTCCTTCTTTACAGATAATCACCCTTGCATTGGAGTGATCTTCCTAGAGCCAAATACACTAGCTCTGTAGCCACATTCTTCTGTTGGTGCAGTGCAAAGCAACCACACCAGAAAGTCTGGCCCATTTTCTGACTAAACAAATATACACATATAGTCCAGTCCTGAGGTCAGAGAAGGTATGTCTACACTGCAATTAAAACTCCACAACTGGCCCAAGTCAGCTGGCACAGGCCAGCTGTGGGTTTTTAACTGCAATGTAAACATACCCTGACAGATTTTTCCATATGGGGATTTCAGGATCTAGCTCTATCATACAGTGCTTCACTACCTCATTGTCAGTGTATGGCTGCTGCCTCACATTCCACCTTTCCATACAATCATACACACACACACACACCACATTTTAAATTTCAAACCAAAGTCTCCACAGCTGGGTGTCATTTATCTTGCAAAGGAGATGTTCTCATTTTGAGGCTCCTTCCCCTCAGATCAGTCAGTTCCCAGAGTCTCAAGCCTTCCCCTCAGGTTTCCCAAACCTTTCCACAAAGTCAGTAGATCTTCTTGCCTGTATCCAACTGCACCCAACAATTCCTCAAGCTCCACCACAGCTAGGAGAGCTCTCCACAGTTTCACTCAGATGGTCTCAGACCCACTCCCTGATTCCCAACCATACCCTCTTAGGCAGAGTTTCTCAAACAGGGGTCACTGCTTGTGTAGGAAAAGCCCCTGGCAGGCCGGGCCGGTGTGTTTACCTGCCCTGTCCACAGGTCCCGCTGACTGCAACTCCCACTGGCCACAGAGCACTGCTCCAGGCCAATGGGAGCTGCAGGAAGTGGCAGTCAGTATGACCCTTGGCCCACGCCGCTTCCAGCAGCTCCCATTGGCCCGGAGCAGCGAACCACGACCAGTGGGAGCCACAACTGGCCAGACCTGCAGACGGGACAAGTAGACACACCGGCCTGGCCCGTCAGGGGCTTTCCCTACACAAGTGGCGACCCCAGTTTGAGAAACCCTGCTCTTAGGATCCTTTGGCCTGCCCTTATCTGGAGGGACCTAATAGTTGAGTCCTCCTGGCTCTCAGGCAGGTCATTCACAGATTAAGCAACAGCTCCTGCCTTTTACTTTTTGCTTTGCACTCAGCCTGGTCACATGATCATACTGGAATATTGAGCCCACACTTCAAAAGAGATGTTGACAAATTCAAAAGAATTCAGAGAAGAGGCCGGAAACTGATTAAAGGCTTTGAAATCATGCCTTATAGGGAAAGACTCAAGAAGTGCAATCTCTTAATCCTAACAAAGAAAAAATTAAGGTGTGTCTTGATGATAATCTATCTGCATGAGGAACAGAAATTTGATAACAGAGGGCTCTTCAAGCTAGTAAACAAAGGTATAACAAGACCTGATGACTTGGAGTTGAAGCCATAAAATTTAAACTAGAAGTAAGGTGCAAATTTTAAACAGTGAGGTTAATTAACCATTGGAAGCACTTACCAAAGGCTGTTTTGGATTCTCCCTCACTGTCAGGTTAAAATGTATCTGCATTTTTAAAACTACATATGCATGTATTTATACATTAGTCAAAAGAGTGTTAATCACTACTAAAAGAGTGATATTTCCTATCATAATGACATATAACTTCTCTAAGCTCTGCCCTGGTTTCTTACATATACATAGGGAGACAATTACAAAACCTCATGGGTGATGATTCCTCCCAGCATCCCACAACCAGCACCTGGGGATAGCTTCACCTGCTGTGCTTTAATTATAAGAAAGTGTATGTCAATAAAGTTTGTTGGAGAAGCAGAGCATATAATAGGTAAAAGCCCCTCCAATCTCAAAGCAGCAGGGGAAGGGTGTGCTGAAACCATGGAAGAAATGAAGGATGCATGAAGAGTTTCCACTCCTAAATAATATTGCTTCCTTGGAATTAATGGAAAGAGAATAAGATGAAACAGGAATTTAAGAAAAATCTGAGGTTAGGAGTCCAGACCCACTGAACACGTGTAGATTTAATTTCAGGATAAATTGGGTTCTGAAACAGAATATTTGGAATAGAAGGAGGGTCCATATTTGAAAAATTGCATAATATTCCCTCACAATAATATTTGTAAGGTACATAGATGGAGGCAGGGTGTAAACTGTGACAGGCTTGTATATATATTATAAAGGCCATATAAAAGAACTATTCATAAATTCTAATCAATGTCCTCCTTTTTTGTGCATTAAGAGTTTGAGACAAATTGTATAACAATGTGTTCTATTGTTGAGTAATTTCAGGTCAACTTTAAAGATGCAATTAGCAACTAAACTGTCCAGCAGTTCTACAGAGAAGTATGGAACAATAGCACAATCAGGAAATTCATCAACTGGAAATTTTCATTTTCCAAAAATGTTTTTGATTGATATTTTATAGAGAAATTCCATTTTAATGTATAGAGAAATAGAATTAATACCCACATAAAATTAATGCCTGCAGATGTTTCTGTTGAATGTGGGAGAACTCTACAGTTAAGAAAGTACTGAATGCCTCTAGTAGCAAGAGTGAGAGAGACATTCTGCAAATAAATGATTAATCATTTTTGAAACTTCATTTATTTTTAAGTTCCATGATGGCCAGCTCCTGGTGCTGCTCTGATATCTTAGAAAACAGCACAGGGCAAGATTTTGTAAAGTATATTTTGTTTATTATTTCACAGTGTACAAATATTACTATAAAAGAAGATCCTTTCTAAACCATGGCATGAAATTAGAGGTGGGGCTTGATGTGGGTCTGCAAATTTACCTTAATTGAGCTCAACTGTGAGAAAGTTTTATATAGTGTCACAATAATATATAACAATAAATGTTGATGAGGAAAAGATGAAAAAGAGGCTGAAAGACTGAATTAGTACAAACAAAAAGGCCTATTGAAATCATTCACGGATTGTTAACATCATGGGACTGGAAATCAATGGACCAACACTGGTGATGCATATGTCCTGTTTACATGTGGGATCAGTTGCTTTCCTTAAAGTGAAAGAAGATCCTTCAGCATTTCATTTTCCTCACATCCTACTTCACGGGCTGGCTTGCTTACACCCTGCAAATATTCATTCCTCGAACTGGAGGTGTGTCAGTTTTCTTAATGTATGGCGTAGACAAAATATCCTTTGAACAAAAGTGCATATCTCACCTGTTCTAGTAGTAAAACTTGGGGTGAGGGGTGTCATTTTAATTTATTATGTTCCAAGAGTGAAACCTGGATGTACTTACTATTTGAAGTTAATCAAAATCCAGTATTTATGGAATCCAGTACTTACAGTTAGAACTATTTTAATCCAATATGTCTAATACATAATAGATACTGTCACTGTCTGGCTTTAGTACCTAATATTAAACAAAATTAAAAATCCAATTCAAGCAGTTAATTGATTACAGTTACTAGCAGTAATCATGCCAACAGTATGCTAGTAGATGCCTTGCCACATGGATATAGACATGGGCAGTTGTCTAGGGACTGGATACTGCCATACAGCAGATTTTTAGACACGATTGTATTCAATACTGCCTGTGGAATGCTCCCTCAGTAACCAAATAATGCCAATGAAAATTGTACATGTAATGGTCCCCATCAATTGGATTTTTCAACAATATTATCCGTGGAGCATCCTGTTATACAAGACCCAATGCCAGTGAATACCTTCCATATCCAGGACTGGAGCATCAAGTTTATAAGGTCTGGTCACACCACTCTTATCTTTCCAGAAGTTTTCAGTACTTTAGCTCTTGTACCTTTGTGTTAAATGCCCTTACGACTCTCTTTAGCACAATGGAGCTCACTAGCATTGCAGCTATGAAATGAAATAATCTATAAAATTCCATGACCGTCCCATCATGCTATCATTGCATGAGTACAAGTTCTGAAGTACCTAACTGCTCAGAATCTTTTCTAGTTTTTCTTTTCACATGCCAACAGACAGGAACATTACTCCCAGGCCTATCGTGTCATAGTCTGGAAGCTTTGCAGTCCATAGCAAAAGGTAAATAAGAAAAGGTACAAGCTGCACCTTTAGTATGTGTTGGCTCAGCAGGTAGGCTCCTCTTTCCCCAGAGAAGCTGCTGCACTGTGCCTTCTCAGGAGTTCCCGGAGCAGGATCTTCTCCCTGTCTTTTTAGCCCCCTTCTGAACTTTCTGGCTTCCTTTTAAGTTCCACCTCCATCTGGAGCATGATCTTCATGTGCAGCTGGATGAGGTCATCTTTAACCCCTTCAACACCAGTGCTTGGTTTATATACCTCATAACACCAAGAAAATATTTAATGTAGCTGATCAGTCAAACATTCACAATGTCTTATTTTATAATTTCTTATTCTTCATATTTTACACGCACCAAAAAAGTTAACTTTAAATGTTGGCTAAAAGCTGAAAATTATGTACTGAATTCAGATGTGACTTAAAGAATACCTATTTTATATCTATTATACATTCTGTGTATTAGAAATAAAATATACACTATCAACACTTTTATTAGTACATAATCATGTAAATATGTTCTGATTATAATGGTTTTTATTTAAAAATGCTTTTTTCACATTATGGGATCCTCTACTAGTAATATTTAAATACTATTCTTTCACTGTTATTTTGATGAAACCATACACATTTTCCTTCATCATCTCAACTGTCTCCATCAGCAGGTGATAAGACTTTCCCCCAGCAAACAAGCCTAGAGGCAAACATTTTGTTTTAATTTTTGATACACAAAGAGAACAGGTTTTATTTTCTGTATGCCTGACAAGACTCTGTGACTGTTGGTGAAGTTTTTGTGATTTTGGTTTGCTCTGTCCCTGGTGAATGCTGCTGCCACATTTTAACTTGAACTCTTGGTCACCTAGTACATGACCTCTCACCTCATGACCTCATTTCCAATAGGTCTTTAAACTAGGGGATTCAAGACTGTGGCACAAAGACAGTTACTTAAGGAAGTGGGCCACTGTTTCAGTCAATGTCCTCTTACATCCCTGACACTTTTCACTAAAATATTTAACCTTCTACACTAGAGGAGATGACATTACTTTTTTTTACGGTTTTGAGATTATGACCTTTTCTATCATGGTGCTTTACTCACTTTCCTTTCTGCAGAAAAAGAATAGCTGTAAAATATTTCAACATATAAAGAAAATAATTTCATGACTAACTAAAAACAAAGAATTGTCTGCAGTTTTTAAATAATTAATTATGATACAATAGTAGTCTTTTTTTTAACCAAGTATCCTTACAAATCTATTGCAAGTCCTGTATAAAGGACTGTTCAATAAGATCAGAAATGCATTTTATAAAATCATTTAAAAATAAGCACTGTAATTAGACCTTTATCATTACAAATTAATCCCAATAATATATTAGTTATAAACCAACACTTATTCTATATATGTCTAGTGACAAATTGATATGAATTAATATAGAATATGCAGAAATACTGGTGTAGGATGATCCATGTAATTATAAATGCTTATTTTTCACACAAAATGCAAGACCACAGATTTCAAACTCCCACATAACAGATGGAATTTGAAATGTTAAAGTATTAACTACATATTTCACATATGCTGAAACATGTTTGCCTCATGCCCACTAGAAAAAGAGCAGCAAATATGTGCTGTCATGAGGAAAACCCTGATTTGGAGTAGACAAGATGCTCCAGGCTGATGAAAGAGTGAAACTGCAAAGGTAACATGCTTATACCATGGGGAAACCTACTTATTCACTTCTATAGCATCCCTGCAGAGCTAAAATATGGAGTTTCATTGCCTCAGCACTGAAAGACACACTGCAAGCTAGAGCTAAGATTAAAGAATGAGGAATGAAAACTGCTGATAGAGGGTGAGGTGCACTAAAAATGAGCAAATAATAAATGGACAGGAAACATCAATGTGTTCCTTTAGACCCATTCTAATATCTTAACTGACTACCTTCAGAAAGAAGTCCCAAAGCAAGATAATTTAACTTATGAATGGGAGAGGCTAGGAGGACATATACTGTATCAGTTGATTTTTAAAAATAAAGGAGCCAATTTTATCCTGCATGCAACTCTCCTAACTTCAACAAGGCTACAGATTAATTGGCCCAAAGAATATAGAAATTATGATACTGCCATTCTTTCTTAGCATCTAGGACTATTCAGTCATCTGCCTGTATGTTATCATTCTGGTGTGTTTAAAAGCCATCAGTGCAACCAGAAATTCTTTTCTGAGCAACATGAGTGTGTGAAAAATAAAGGATTTGCATTTAAAATTTTTAAAATTAATTTGCAATTCTACATACAGCATAAAAAGATTTGTATAATTCATTTTAAAACATGTTGAAAGGCTTTTTCATGATCAGCAACTAAATGGAACATTGTGTGTTACAGTTCAAAGGTGAAAGTGTGAGGGTGAACTCACTCTGTCACACCTCTGGGCAAAGGAATACAGAATAGTTTCTGGGGATGTTGGATACAATCTCTTGAGAATGATTTGCTATCCTGGGAATGATGTATCCCTGTAAGTCAGTCAAAGAATCTTCTTTTTAAATATTATTTTAATTATTTATTTTAATATAACTATCCCAAGCTCTAGCTGCTTGTACAAAATATTAAAACATTACAAATCAATATCAGAGTTAGAGCGGATTGAAGTTTTCCAAGGAAATTTTTTCTGTCAAAACCAAAATGGTTCATGAAAACATATTGATGAACATTTTGTCAAGGAGATTTCTCAAGTCCAGGTTTTCATTTTTGCTCAAAATGAGAGAGTCAGAGCAGAATTTTTCACAGCAAATCAGACAGCCCAGGAACTTGAATCTAGGACTCCCACAGCCCAGGCCAGGGCCCTACACACCAGGCAAGTAAGTGTGTGTGTGTCATTCACTCTTCTCCCCACCCAATCCTATCTCACAAAAGATTCTGAAAGGCCTCATTTTCATTCCAATGTGAAACCAAATCAAATTTCAAAACTTCAAAATGTTTTACAAACTGGAATTGTTGTTTGATCGCCAGCTCTAATAAAAGTATATAAACTTAACCACTCTCTATACAAACCATTCACATTTCTAACAATAGACTATCCCTGAAATCAATTCATTATAAGATAATAACTTCCCCCTACCCAATCAGTCCTTCCAAATCCCTCATCCCACCTGTTCTGGAGCATCCTAAGAATCCTATTAGGGTCACCAAATGCAGATTCTGAGCTCCAGATTCTATAACCTCTCATGGAAAATGCCCTGCCTCCAGCACCTTTTTAAAACAGGCAACTATTAGCTAAAGTCCCTCTACTGGTCACAACTGTAGGGGTATCACAGGTAGCCAGATTGCAACCATGTAGGACCTTTATAGGTCAAAACCAACACTCCACCTGGAGATTAACCAGACTGTTGAGCACAGGTGTGTCATAAACAGATAGCTAAGGGTTAATGTTTCTTTTACCTGTAAAGGGTTAACAAAGGGAACCAAACACCTGACCAGAGGACCAATCAGGAAACCGGATTTTTTAAAAGCTCGGGGGAGGGAATTTTTCGGGTCTGAGTCTTTTTCTGTCTCTCGGCTATGAGAGGCTTCTTTCTATCTTCAAGCTTCTAATCTTCAGTTTCAAAGTTGTGAGTACAAAGGTAGCAAAACAATAGGCTTTTATGATGTTTGTGGTTGTATTTGACAGTGTGTAGTTTGCTGGAATGTTTGTAATTTGACTTTTGAATAAGTCGTTCATTTCAGATTTTCGTTAAGTAATAGCATGTGTATGTAAACTTAATGCAGAGATCAATATGTGCATGTGTTTTTTTTTAAAGCTTTCTTTTAGACTTGTTAGTTTCTTTGGGTAGGCTAAGGAACGACAGGGAAGGGAATTCTCGTTTGGTTAGATCTACGGAGGTAAGCTCTGCAGCACCAGGGATGTGGTGGAGGGGGAAGAGAGATAGAATCATTTCGGTTCTGTATTTTGTGGAAGAGATGAGACAGCTCTGGTATTAGAGATGAAGGATTGCATCAGTATCTGCAGGTAGCCAGAGAGGAAAGTTGGGTGGAAAGAGAGGGGGGAGGAAGTGGGTTATTTCTTGTGTAAGACTCAAGGCTCTCTGGTCTGGGCCCCAGGGAAGGGTATTGGGCGACCAGAGGGAGCCAAAACCCTGGAATTTTTGGATGGTGGCAGCGAGATCAAATCTGAGCTGGTAATTAAGCTTAGAGGGGTTCATGCAGGCATCCAGATTATTAAGCTTAGAGGGGTTCATGCAGGCACCCAGATTTCTGGACGCTAAGGTCCAGATTTGGGAATGCTTATGATAAGGTGTAATGGCTATTTTTATGCATTCTACACTAGTTTACGTTTCTGAATAGTCCCAAGAAGTAGCCCCATGCACAGCACATCGCAAGAGTCTAATTCTAACATGTCAATAGTATACAAAACTTGTGTGGTACGCATTCAGGAGAAAATTTTACACTCTTCTTACTGAGCACAGATTTAAAGAGCAATATTGGTTACAGCTATGGCTAAGTATCCACTGTGACAGGGTCAGGCCAGATGGCTACAGGAGAGTGTTAGAAGGCAGATTTATTAGTCTCAGATTAAGTAGATCCCTTTTCCCTGGGTAAGGTAACAGGCAGTTCCAGAACAAGAAGGAACTTGCTAGAATCAATTAGGACAGGCTGGCTAATCAGGGCACCTGAGTTAAAAAAGACCTCACTTCAGTCTGTAGCGTGCATGCGAGGAGCTGGGAGCAAGAGGCACTAGGAACTGAGAGTGAGAAGGCATATTGCTGAGGACTTAGGAGTACAAGCATTATCAGACACCAAGAGAAAGATCCTGTGGTGAGGATAAAGAAGATATTTGGAGGAGGCCATGGGGAAGTAGCCCAGGGAGTTGTAGCTATCGCACAGCTATACCAGGAGGCACTCTAGACTGCTATAGTCCACAGGGCCCTGGGCTGGAAACCAGAGTAGAGAGCAGGCCCAGGTTCCCCCCAGACCTCCCAACTCCAGATCAGACACAGGAGGAATTGACCTGGACTGTGGCTTCTACCAGAGGGTTTCCTGACCAACATGGTGAATCTCTGAGCCAAGCAAATCTGCCAATAAGCACAGGACCCACCAAGGTAGAGGAGGAACTTTGTCACAACTGGTGTTAGGAGTGGGATTTGGTATGCACAGTGTGGCAGAAGGAGGGTGATTTAAAGAAAATATTTTTTTCCCACCACAAAGGATGACATAGTGCGGGCACTGATACAAGCCACAGCGGCCCAGCAGGAGGTTACCCATGTCCAGGCAGCTGCCCAACAGGAGGCAGTGTGGCTGCAGCAAGAGACTAATCTCCTGCGGATGGACTAGGCTGTTCAGGACCGAGCTATGTTGCGGGAACTGGTAAACCAGGTAAAGACCCTTACCGAGCTGAACCGCAGCCACGATGGGACACAGATCATACGGGCCAGCCATTGGCTGCAGAAAATGACACAGGAGGATGATGTAGAGGCATATCTTCTGGCCTTTGTGAGGACAGCCCTACAGGAGGCCTGGCCTTGAGATCAGTGGTCTGGCATCCGTGCCACATTCCTGTGTGGGGAGGCCCAGAAGGCCTACCATGATCTGCCTGAAGAGGCTGCAGCAGACTACCCCCAGCTGAAAGCAGAAATCCTGGCCAGATCTCAGGTAATGACTGCAGTGCAGGCCCAGAGGTATCACGAGTGGAGGTAGCAGGAAGACAAAACCCCATGGTCCCAATTGTATGACCTCATCCATCTCACATGAAAATGGTTGCGAACAGAGTCCCGGAGTCTGGAAGAGAAACTAGAGGTTCTGGTCATCGACCAATACATGAGGGGACTACCGCCAGACCTTCGCACCTGGGTAAATCCACCACCTATGATGAGGTTGTCACACTGGTAGAGAGGCAAAGGACGGCGAGGGAGCTGACCCAACCAGTTAAAGAAGAGGCACCCTGGGTTAAACTAGCAGCGCCAAGTCCTAGAGCTTGGGTGACTGGGCCACCAGTAGGGTCCAGGTGGAAAAACAGAGGTGCTGAAGGCCCACCAGAGGCCGCAAAGAGTCAGAGCACTGAAGGGGAAGAAGATTGTGATGTTAGACTGCCGAAACCAAGAGACTGGGGAACTCCTAGGGCTCCATACAAATGTTATACCTGTAGGGAGTGGGGACACACAGCTGCACAGTGTCCCAATGCTGAGGGGCCTATGCAGTGTAACCTGGGGAACTGGGCAGATCCATGCTCCCTAATCCACCTTGTGGGGGTCTCACTAACCCCACATATGTACACCAGACCAGTGAAACTAAATGGGGTAGAGACCACAGCACTGGTTGATTTGGGGAGTGCTATCACGCTTATCTCAGGGAAGCTTGTGAAGTGTAGTCAGCTGCTGCAGGCTAAACGTATGGGGATAAATGTGTCCATGGGACAGTTAGTTACTACCCCACCATCCCAGTAAAAATCAAGATCCAAGGGAACACTCCTGAGGTAGCAGCAGGTGTAGTCGCTAAACTCCCATCCCTGGTGCTCATAGGGAGAGACTTCCCAGGGTTTGGAGACTTACCCCGAGTAGGGGAATTGGAGAAAGATGGGAACCCTGAAATTAGTGAGGCATCCACAGCAGACTGTCACCCTCAATCTTTTCTGAAATATCGCCAGATTTGTTCTCCACTCCCAGACAGAGTAGAAAGGCAAAAATGGAAAGAAGGGCAGCTAAGGCCTTGGGAACCCTAATACTGACCCAAAGCCAGAGAGTCGCTCTCGTAGGTAGACTGACTTGAGCAGCTGAAAAGGAGGCCGTCCAGGAGGGGAGAACGCTCTTGTCTGTCCCCCACCCTAACGCCTCTGAACCAGTAGAGACAACAAAGACTGGGCCCCTAGATCTTGGGCAGATTAGCCCCGGGAAAGGAAATTTTGGACAGGACCAGGCAGAAGACCCAAGGTATGATAACATCAGGAAGGAGGTGACCAAAATAGATGGGATCCCCATAGAAGGGAAAACTCAGGGACCAGGACCGTACTTCATAATGAAGAAGGATCTCTTATACTGGGTTGCACCAGTACAGGGGCAGAAGGTACAGCAGATCCTAGAACCTCAAAAACACCAGAATGCTGTATTAAGTCTTGCCCATAGTCATCTTTTCGGGGGGCATTTAGGGGTAGAGAAGACCCTGGCACGGGTCCTACGATGGTTCTTCTGGCCCAGAGTACATGAAGAAGTGCGGAGGTACTGTGCCTCCTGCCCGGAGTGTCAGCTGCACATCCCCAACTGAGGGCACCTTTAGTCAGGAGCGACACCAGGGTTTTTGGTGCCCTAGGTGAAGGGCCGGCTCGCCAGTCCTGCGGCTCCGGTGGATCTGCCACAGGCGTACCTGCAGACTCTCTGCAGGCACGCCTGCGGGAGGTCCACCAGAACAGTCTGCCACCCTCCCAAATCCTGGCACCCTAGGCGACCGCCTAGGTCACCTAAATGGAAGTGCTGGCCCTGCCTTTAGTACCCCTTCCCATCATAGAGGTCCCCTTCAAGCGAATAGCCATGGACCTAGTGGGACCCCTGGAGAATATGGCTCAGGGCCACCAATATATACTTGTTGTTTTGGACTGTGCTACTCACTACCCAGAAGCTGTCCCCCTGCGGAACACAGCCTCTAAAACAATAGCCAAAGAGCTGGTGGGGATCTTTGCCCAAGTAGGGCTACCAAAGGAGATATTAACGGACCAAGGAACTCCATTTATGTCAAAGTTAATGAAGGACCTCTGTACACTGCTCCATATACATACCCTGAGAACTTCAGTCTACCATCCGCAGACTGAGGGATTGGTAGAAAGGTTTAACCAAACTCTCAAGGCTATGATAAGGAAAGTGGTGAGTCAGGACAGGAAAGACTGGGACACCCTACTCCTTTACTTTATGTTTGCTATCCAGGAGGTACCTCAGGCCTCAACTGGGTTTTCCCCTTCGAGTTATTATATGGGTGTCACCCCCGTGGCATATTAGATATCGCCAAAAAGATCTGGGAAGAGGAACCCAATGAGGGGGAAAATATAATAGAATGCAGATGCGAGACCAGATAGCCCAGGTCACCCCTATTGTACGGGAACATTTGGAAAAGGCACAGGAGGCCTAGTGAACCCATTATAACCACTAGGCAAAAGTCCAGCAGTTCCAACCAGGGGATCAGGTGATGATGTTGGTACCCATGGCAGAAAGCAAGCTTCTGGCCCAATGGCCCAATGGCAGGGGCCCTATGAGGTGGTTGAAACCATGGGGAAAGTAACCTACAAGGTGCGGCAGTCAGGATGCCAGAAACAAGAACAGATTTATCACATTAACCTCTTGAAACCTTGGCACCGGCAAGAGGCGTGTGTGGTGGCCCAAGATGCCCCAATCCAGGGAAATAACCTACATGAGCAGATCAGGATATCCCCTGATCTGACACAGAACCAGAAAAAGGAGGTAACTGAGATGATCAACAGGTACCAGGATGTGTTTTCAACCAAACCAGGCCAGACCACCAAAGCATATCACCACATTATCACAGACCCTGGGGCAAAGGTAACTTTAAGGCCCTACTCGGTCCCAGGCATTCCTGGATGTGGTGGGGTACTACCAGTGATTTATTCCCCATTTCGCTACCAGAGCGAGTCCCCTGACAGATCTGATAAAAGCCAAGGGTCTAGATATGGTGAAGTGGACTGATGCTGCAGAGAAAGCATTCACGGATCTACGGACAGCCCTCAGCTGTAACCTCGTGTCATAAGTAGATAGGTAAGGGTTAATTTTCTTTTACCTGTAAAGGGTGAACAAAGGGGGAACCAAACACCTGACCAGAGGACCAATCAGAGACCTGGATTTTTTTTAAAGTCTGGGAGGGAACTGGAAACTCGGGGTCTTTTTGTTTTCCTCGGCTGTGAGTAAACAAGCTTTTCTTCTAACTCCATCTTCTTTCAAATATTCTACTATCAAGTGTGAGTACAAAGGAACCAAAGTAATCGGCTGTGATGTGCTTTGATTTGTATTTACATGGGTGTTGATTTGCTGGACTGGTTTAATTGGGCTATCTGTTAAATCAGACTGTTTATTCCTATTTTCTTATAAGCCATATTCCTGTATTGAGTTTCTTAATGCAGTATTATTGTTCTGTATTTTCTTTCTTTTTATATAAAGTTTCTTTTTAAAACTTGTGGGAGTTTCTTTTCCTAGTGAGGCAGAGGGGAGAGGAATTTCTGTGCCCGGAGCTCTGTTACATCTGTGACAGGCTGGGGGGGGAGGGAAAAGCCCAAGCTCTGTGTCTTACTTTCCTATTGTCCCAGGGCGGGAAAAGGCTACGGGACAAAGGGAGGGGTGAATCTCTTGTGTGAGCTGACTAGGTTTGAATGCATAGCCTCGGGGAAGCTAGATTGCCTCTCTGGTTGTATTCAAAGGGAATAGGACAGCATCGCACCGGCTAACCCAGGAAAGGGGGGGAAGCTGGGGGATGAGATAGAGGAGATCCAGGGGCTCTGGGTCTTGGAGGGGTCCCCCAAGGAAAGGTTTGGGGAACCCGAGGGGGCCGAAACCCTGGAAAACTTCGGCTGGTGGCAGCGAAATAAGATCCAAGCTGGGTATAAGCTTGGGAAGGTTCACAGGAAGCACCCAGATTTTGTACGCTAAAGTCCAGATTTGGGAAAGAGTTTACCACACCCCGTGCTTATAGCCCTGGACTTCAACAAAGAATTCGTTTTACAAACAGATGCATCTGAAGTAGAACTGGGAGCTGTCCTATCACAGATGGTCAGAGATGAAGAACACCCAATCCTCTATCTCAGCAGGAAACTCCTCCCAAGAGAGGAGAAGTATGCTGTGGTTGAGAGAGAGTGCCCAGCTGTGAAATGGGGCATGGAAACACTAGGTTATTACCTTCTGGGATGACAGTTTACCCTTGTGACCGACCATGCACCCCTCCAGTGGATGCAGCAAAATAAAAAGAACACAAGGATGACCACATGGTTCCTGTCCCTACAACCTTTTCAATTCACCATACAACACCGGGCTGGAAACCACCATGGCAATGCAGATGGCTTGTCACAGGTACACTGCCTGATGTCCCAAGTTGTCCAACCCCGTGGTGTTGAGCAGGGGCAGGATATGTGACAGGGTCAGGCCAGATGGCTACAGGAGAGTGTTAGAAAGCCGATATATTAGTCCTAGATTAAGTAGATCCCTTTTCCCTGGATAAGATAACAGAGGCAGTTCCAGAACAAGAAGGAACTTGCTAGAATCAATTAGGACAGGCTGGCTAATCAGGGCACCTGAGTTAAAAAGGACCTCACTTCAGTTTGTAGCGTGCATGCGAGGAGCTGGGAGCAAGAGGCACTAGGAACTGAGAGTGAGAAGGCATATTGCTGGAGGACTGAGGAGTACAAGCATTATCAGACGCCAAGAGAGAGGTCCTGTGGTGAGGATAAAGAAGATGTTTGGAGGAGGCCATGGGGAAGTTACCCAGGAAGTTGAAGCTGTCGCGCAGCTGTACCAGGAGGCACTCTAGACAGCTGCAGTCCACGGGGCCCTGGGCTGGAACCCGGGGTAGAGGGCAGGCCCAGGTTCCCCCCAAACCTCCCAACTCCAGATCAGACACAGGAGGAATTGACCTGGACTGTGGCTTCTACCAGAGGGGAAGATCTCTGGGCTGTTTCCTGACCCACGTGGTGAATCTCTGAGGTGAGCAAATGTGCCAATAAGCGCAGGACCCACCAAGGTAGAGGAGGAACTTTGTCACACCAGCAACAGCTGAGGATTTAACACGTTCCTCAAACTGTGAACCTTAGTAACAAGCAGCAAGTGTAGTCCCTAAATCAAAGAGGCTTATAAAGCCTCACTATTTCTCCTAGCTGCTGGTTATGTCTTTAAAAGAAGAAACAATGCTGGATAGCATACTAAGAAAGGAAAACATATTTAGGGAATGGTAATTAAAAGTCAATTCATTATGTTCCTCCACCCTGCTCAGAATTAGCAATATGCACCCAAAATGCAGGTAACTAAAGATTAATTGGCAACCTATTTTCATGTGCAAATATCATGACACTACCTAGGTTACCTTTATCATCTTTGCACAAGTCCATTTTCAATGCTACAGCAAGGACACTCATAGGTTACTAGTACTAAGAACTTCTTAGTGTATTTAGAAAGTCCTTCAGGTGGTACATGACCAGGATTCATCACCAAATTTGGTCTGCTAGTTGGAGCATTAGCTTTCCCAGTTTAGGCCAGGTCCTAATGGGAAGTGCAACATGAACACTGATCCATGCTCTCCAGTACCAAGAATGGATCTGATTCATTGGAAATTTCATTCAAACAAATGCAATGGTAGACACATGCAGCAATGATTTAAAAGACTGTAGACTTCCTCCTGCAGAGTCTAGATTGCCACAAAGCCAATCCAGGACAGCCTTAAAGCAAAAGTCAATATTATCTGAAGACTGTTGAGTGGGCTATCTGAAATGAGCTGGTGGCTGTTCAGTCAGTAATGGAGAGAACAACATCCCAACTGGAAGTAACTGGCATCCTTAGCAGAAAGGCAAAGAAACAACTCATTTTATTATACATAAAGGTCCCTGTCAGAATCAGGATCTCATATTATTAGGTGCTGCACAGACATGGCACAGATCCTGTCCTGACAAATTTACAGTTAAGCTGAATTACCTTTCTCACTGCACAGATGGTCCCTTCAGGTCAGATTTGAGCTACATCGGTGGAACAGTCTTGTTTTGCAGATCTCCTTGAAATACCTTCTGTGCTGCAAACAGGTATCTTCTGTTTCCAAGGCTGTCAACCTGACGCTTTCTGTGATCACTGAATTAAATAACTTTTTAAAATTTAAAACAAAACAATAAATATTGGCATTAGAATAATGAAAAACATAGGAGATGTTATTTGAGTTTATAACAGGGGTTAGCATTAAAAGTTTTAAGTTCTTAAACCTAACATTCCTAAACTGTGCCTTTTCCATTATTTAAATAATCAGTCTGAGTTTGTAACTAAACATTTTTTTCAAATATCTTCAAACTTACTAATTATGCATCACTTCCAAACATGTAATAGTTGTTTAAGATATCTGTCATACCAGAGAGCTTGCTAAAAGATTGCAATAGGAATTCCATCATAAAAGAATAACCAATGCCAATAAAGACCTTCAACCAACCTAAGAAAAAAACAAATAAATGAATAGTGTCAGTCAAAATTTGCTTTAGGTAGTCATGCTCTTTATATACTGCATACACCTTCATATGTTTCAGTATCAAATATTAACTTATGGAAGAAGTCTGGGAAACCCAGTACTTGTGAAGGTCATCCTTTTTTTATGAAAGGGAAAAGTGGGATGAGGTGATATGTTTTTATTGGACCAACTTTTGTTGATGAAAAAGACAAACTTTCAAGCTGCTTTTCTTCATTTTCATGACCAAAAAAATGCAGTTTCAACTCCACTTGAAATAGGTGAACTAAATCAAATTAAATAGTTAAAGCAGAGCTTTACCAATAGCTCCCTGTTGGTGGTAGTGTTTTGTTTTGCTTTCCCCTGTTTTTTTGTTAAAAGTTAAGATGGAAGCTGAAAACACACTAACTGGTTAAAGAAAAAGTTGTAAAAGAAACTTGCTGTTCATTAAAACATTTTGAATACAAGAATTCATCACCTTTAATATTTACTTTGGGAAGAAAATTTACATCTGGAAAACCACTGTTTGCAACAAGGAGAATGGTTGTCTTTATGCATTTTTCTTAAATGTAGTTAAATGGTTTTAAATAGTAATTAATAAACCTATTACAAGATAAATATACTCATGAGTTGTGGAGCATCTGAGTAGCAAGAGTAAATAGATTTTTTTCCCTGGTTTAAGGAGATGAAAAGCATTGTCTCAATGTTGTATGCAGTGTAGTTGTATCCATGTGGATGCCAGGATATAACAGAGACAAGATGGGTGAGGTAATATCTTTTATTAGACCAACCTCTGTTGGTGAGAGAAACAAGCTTGTGAGCCACAAAGAGATCTTCTTTCCCAGACCTGAAGAAGAACTCTATGTGGCTGAGAGGCTTGTCTCTCTCACCAACAGAAGTTGCTCCAATAAAAGATACTACCTCACCCATCTTGTCTCTCTCATTGTCTCAAGTCATAGAGATGAATTTTACTAAATCATGACAGTAGTCATATGGTAAAGTCTCAAAAATCGATTCCTTTTAGTTCTAAACACTACTGTTTTCTTTGCAGATGAAGAACAAGTAACTTGACGTTTTCTAAAACTTTCCATACCGATGCATACTTCATTTATCCTACCCATCACAAACTCCAAAACAGAACCACAGTCTAAACAGGTAAAGAAAATGCTCTTTAGGCTGGAGGTGTTCTAAAGAACAGAGACAGATTAAATAGAATCGAATCCATAAAGAAGTAATATTGTATCTAGAGTCTTACCACCATTTATTCAGAAAATATAACACAAACTTCTCGTCAAAACAATGAGTGCTTCTAGTTCTGCACAGACTCCTTCTCCTCACCGGCATGCAACTAGTTCAAATGTAAACAAAATAGGTAAGAGGGCAACAAAAGAAGGTAAGTAGCAGGAGTGCGCAAATCCTGGGTACCAATTATTAGGATGATTTTTTTCCTACCTTCCCATAGTTTCATATAATGGTTTTTAAGCACAAAAAATGAACATATACTCTCAGGGCACGTTTGTGTTACACATGATTATACAGTAACTAATACATTGCCATAACGCAATGGTTCCACTTTCTTTTTACGATCGTTTCAGGTATTTTTTCTTAAGCTTGTTGATTAATAAAACGGTTTGGTTGCACTGGGGGATTGAGAATATTTGAAGCAAGAGGCTGTTGAAAATGGTGTGATACAGCAGGTTTCTTGTATGTCACCATTACGCTCCTGTGGGCTAAACAATATGGGGACTAGTAAAATGTTAATGATTAACCATATGGTAAATTCCACTAGTTGATTATTCAAGCTGGCCAATATTGGCAAAAACAGTTTTAGTCTGTGTGCATCCGCATAAAACTTCAATTGCTCTTTCTGATGTAATCGTGCAATGCAACGACCCAACTTACATTCCTAGAAATGTCTCCTAATGCTTTTATTTAAAGTGTCTAGTGGTAACTTCGGATAACTGTGTGCCCAGTGCAAACCTGCTTGGCTAAGACATTTTCTGCGCGGATTATGTAACCGTAATCAAACCATCAGTGCAGATGTGTGAAAATGGGGAACAGTTAACACGCGTGTTACATCAATAAATGCTATTCCGCAAACGTTGTCCTTAAATTGAAGCGCTCATCCGTCAGCTCCTGGTAGCAGGATAAACTCGGTAGGGAAGCCGCATGCCAAGGCCGTGTGACCGAGACAGATATTCTATAACTAGTGTTCAAAACAAGTTTAGAGCACAGCGTTGAAACAAGTCCGGCTGAGAAATCTACGGAAGGGAACCAGATGTAGAGCCTTGACTGACGTGTCGAGCTTTACTCCTCTTGGGGGAAGAAGACCAGACTTGCTCCGTTTCTATTAATTTTAGACCATTTTTAAAGTTTCTACCTCTGGTGCTGAAGGATTTTGCAATGTGTTTCACAGAGCCATTTAAAAGCTCACCCTCTTTCTCATTCAAAGGGTCACATCTAGAGACAGAGCTGGGAATGGCCAAATACTGCTGGCCCTAGACCCAAGAGACGGGCAACCAGATTGGCCCCTTCGGTCTGAATGGAAACTTGTGAACGGGCATTTCCTACAAGCTAAGTCACGCCATTTGCCCTACTTGCTGCTCGCTGCTGTGCATCTACTCCGAGCCTCTTGTATGTTCCCCGGCCGATCTTCCATTGCCTATGCTAAACGCTGCTCATCAGAGCTCCCCCTCGCTAATTCACAGCAGCCCGTTCCAACTGGGGAGAGTGGGAGAAAGTGTCTCCCCAGGGAAGTGGCACAAATCAGAGGCACAAGTCCTGCTGTCACATCCCTCAAACCTGCTGTCCTGGTGCTGATCTCTCTCCCAGCTGACCCAGCTCAAGGGCGGGAATTGCAAGGCACTTCTCTCCCCTTCCAGGGCAGGCTCCCCAAAACTTTTCTCGGGCGGTGTGTTGCCTTTCCTAACCTCCTGCCTTCTTACCCCCATTTCTGCCCAGTCCCCCTAGCCTCCTGCTCCCGCCTCCCTCCTATTTAAAGGAGGGGGGGCGCTTGCGCACTGCTGCGCGCCGCACATCGCTTTGCCCCACAGAGCTTTCCCGAGATTGTCGTAGGGTAAGTAATGTATTAAATAGCACAGATCACACACACGCCTCAGCCCAGCTTCCCTCCACAATAAACACTATCCTCTTTCTGAGTTTGGGGCGTTCAGTAGGAAAACTTGTCTATTGCCTAATTACCCGTGAAAGGTAAGCGATTGGGTTTCCAAGTCCCATTACTCTGTGTGTGTGTGTGTGTGTGTGTGTGTCACCGCGGGATGGTCTGATTCTGCATAAATCACAGGGAAAGTTGCACTCTCGGTGTGATAAGATTGTGCGTGTGGATGGGTAAAAGGATACGTAAAATCCGAACTGCAAGGAGTGACTCTCGATGCATTCCTTGGGCTGCACTGCGTACAATTAGGCTGGGACAGATTGATCAAAAAGGGCAGCAGAGTTATGCTACTTGCTGTCAATTTGCTACATATATCAATCAGGTTATACGGATATGTGTATATTATATATCTTATCTCGCAGTTACTTTCCAGTCATTTTAAGAGCATATTTCTATGTAGGTGTCTTTGCACTGTTCGTCGTTTGTGCACTGTATGTTACCCACTGTTACTTTGTTTAGATGATTTCAAAGGATAGGTGGGATCTTATGAATCAGAGCGGGTTTGAATCCTAACCGGGAATGCAGCTATGTTGATTAGTGGTTTCAGTTATTTAACCGAATAATCTGGCTTTTTCCCTCAATACAAAAGCAAAGAACACAGAGTCAAGTACTGAAGGGACTGAAACGCCAAGGTGCCTGAACTAAAACGCAAGAAGCAATTAAAACTCCTCCTTTCGGATTAACAACCAAAAATTGATCGATCTGTCAGGAATACTGTTGATTTATGAAAGGTGCTTATTTCCTTGGTATGGAGAATTTTATGTTCTCTAGGTGAAACTGAGTTCACCCAGCTCCAGAGTAGATTGATGTTTTAATAAAAATAAATAAAGGGAAAAAGCTAGCCTGGTCTTTGGGGACATCAACTCTCAAATCGCAGAGTTAGACTAACAAATCAAATTGCATTATCTTTACATTTCATATCTTTTAATCTAATGTCTAAAAATTGCAGGCAGTGCTAAAGCCTTTATTATGTTTAAAGTTTTAATATAGTGTTTAAAAGTTCAAATAACAAGGAATCAATGTTTCATAACCAAAATGGCACAAAGAAACATTCAAGTAATTTTTATAAGTGACTTAAACAGCAATCAAAATATAAAAAGGGTGTTATGTGAAAAACCCGGGTTTTGCCATTCCTGCTGTAAATGCAAATGAAAGTGTCCTGTAGATGGCACACCGTCCCCACTCTAGAGTTTAGCAAACTCCTTTCTCTGCTACAAGAGGGAAATTTTGTAGAGAGAAATGTCGATCTCAGCACTTGTTGTTTACCTAAACTAGAATGTATTTATTTCGCAACAAATACTAAATTGATTTAAAAATAAACTTCAAAAACAAGTTACATGTTTAGCAATCAGATCTGAATTGAAAACTAACTGTTCAACTAGTCACCAAGTGTGTGATCTGTGCTTCTAGACAACCTTTACAGTGGCATTAGAAGTCCGCTTTGAAACGAAAGATACCAGAACACCACAAGATGATCATGTATACGCAAATAAATGGTCAGCCTAGCCTTGTGCAGCTGGACCTGCCTAATAGTTATAAGGACTGAAAGTTCAACCGTTCTCATAAATCAGCTTTGTGGTAAAATGTATCTATCCACCACACAGGCTGGACAGCGCTGACAGAACTCAAACAGCAGACAAACGCTTGGACACGTTTTTCTTTGCAATGTAAATTTCAGCGGGACAAATTGCTTATTAATAGTCTAGAAGAGAAGCCAGTTTCTTTCTTTCTTCTTTTCTTTATCTGTTTTTATTTCTGCATGGCCCCCAGCTATGCTCTGGGCAGCCTAACCGCCCAGCAGTTTCTCTTCATTTCAATATCCTAAAGAAAATGCAAATCACCACAGTGTGGCCTTTTAAAAAAAGTTAAATTAGCAACAGCTTTAAGTAACTCCATTAGTATGGAAAACATACAAATGTTTAACGTTGGAATAGCTTTCTTTTTTAGCAGTATTTATTCTGGTCTGTACACTTAGCAAAGGTTCTGATTTAATAAAAAAATCTCATCTTGGAAGAACCTGGAGTAAAACGAGTAAGTGACATTTACCAAGGTAAACTGTCCAATAGCCATTAAATTGTATCTCTAATAGGCTTTGCAGAGAGAGACTGTCGTGCAACTTTGCAGATCATGGACCTGCTTTTAAGGTTTTAATTATTTAAAAGACAGTTATTGCTCACAAAGAAATTCTAAGTATATGAAAAGCTCTGGTGCTAAAAGAAGGGGGCCCTTGTGCGCATTCTTATTCAAGGGCAGGAGTACTATCTTCATTCTTTGACTTCCTGTCATATCACTTTAGTCCCCTACAAGTTTATTTCATTACCGGAGCTGGCTGAACTATCCATAGGGCCGGGCGTCTGCCAACTGCACGACTTCCTTTGTGATGACGGAAAAGGAAATATACATCCTCCATAATGGTCTGAAACAGCTATTGGACATTTGGTTTTGGCTGCAAAGTAGTTGTTCATAGCTGAAACTTTTGTTAACTTAGTGTAACATTAACAACTGTCCAAAAATCGGGCTGCCAGGAGATGCAGGACTTTCATTTCTGAATTAAACGGACACACTTTTTATTAAACATTATCATTGTGCCATGAAAATTTTACTGTATATTTGGGTATTGCAATCCCCTTTAGGTTAGAGCATGAGCGAGAGAAAATTCTCGACCATGAAAGAGTTAAGATTTATATTATTCAGGAGAGGTCTTATTAGGATGCAATCTAACTACTGCATAATAAAAAGTGAGAAGTTTTGAAACACCTTTCTTGATTATACCTTTGGCGATACTTTAGGTTTTACATTTAATTTGCATTTTGTTCTTAGTGAATATTGAAGTCTTGAGTGGAGGATTGAATTTTATTAGGACATCTGGACTGACAATATCAAATCAGACACCAACGTCCCAAAGCATGCTAAAATTTCAGAGTTAATTAGAACGAAGTGTGTTTAATTAAAGCCAATTATAATATCTGAAATTATCTGATCGATCCTTGTTTGTTCAGTTTGAGTCAGTGTATATTTTGATTGTAGCATAAAGGGGAACTGGTCCATAAGCAAATTTCTTTTATGAAAGTTTGTTTTTTTTTAGTTTACAAATAAATAGGTATATACGGTACAGTGCTCAAATGGTGAGAGTGACAAATGGTCATTAAAATAAATGCAGATGAACTGCCTCTGTGCTATTTCTTCCAGGGTCATAGCAGTGTGTTAAGCAAGGAAATGTTTCTCACTTCCTAAAACGCTGCGAAACTTTATTATAAGCACGAGTGAAACAATCTTTCCATTCTCAGCAAGGTCCCTCCTAACCCGGCAGTTTTCATCTCCGTTTCTATATTTGATTTCTGTTTTTCAGTCTTCATTGTGACAAACAGTTTTAAAGGCTGCAGACCTCTGTGCCAATGTGTTTCCATACTGCGTTTGATTTGCAAGCAACGCACACGATTAGTTTTATCTTTAAAGAAAGCCCTCTTTCCTTGACCCACAACCGCCACAGTCACCTACAGGATGTAGCTGTAGAAAAAGTTTACGTTTAAAAAAAAAAGGAGTGGGTTTTTAAGTTTAAAAACGTTCGGGTTTCAGAGAATATAATCGTGGCACCAGAAGCCCACTTCTAAACGTTATTTGGTGTAAAATATCTTTGCCTAGATTAATAGATTGTTTACTCATAAATAACGGTATTCTCATACTATGCACGTTATTTGCCAAATAAAATGACTTTTTTATATATTTTGAAGTTAGTCTTAGTTCCATGGGAAGGTGTAAACTATGCTTTTAAAACCGAACTAGATACTTACAAGAAAAAAAGTCATATTTTTGGCAAAAGTGTTTGTGCACTATAAGAAAATGTAAGAATATTACAATTATTTTACATATCTTGCTCACACAGCCCTCTCAGGTGTCCCGTTTGTTGAATAGAGTTAAATGATCAGAAAGACCTATTAAAAAGAAAGGCAAAACTGCAGGCTAGTAAATATGAGGCTTTCTGAAATAGTGTTAGATAAACATATAATTTCATTATCCCTAATAAGACAATATGAAGTATGATATTTTTTTTCTTGCGATCTAGATCTAATTTGAGATGAAAATCTCTTCTCTCCACCCCAGGAGGCGCTGTTTATCAAACTTCATCACCTTCGCACGATTCCTCTACACTGGAAATTCTTCACTTATAGAATTAAACATCCTTGCTCGGACTTTTTTTTTTTTTTTTTAATTAAACCCATCTAATATTTTAAAAGTGCCTGCCTTTCTTTATCTTTCGCTGATATCCCATCATCACAGTTAACTCGAGACCCCTTTTTTTTCCGGATCCAAGAGGAGGTCGGGAAAGGGAGGGACAAACAAACAAACGTGTGTTCCTATAGATCCTAAACATCTTTAGCGTAACATTTACGTTACAAATAATTAAACTAGTTACAGAAAAGTACTAGTATGTTATCTCCCTGGAACACCAAAAATAAAAGACAAATGTTTGGCACTCAGAACACACACACACAGGGTAAATCTAGATAAACCTACTTTTGTCTATTAATTATTATTGTTATATTATTAGTATTTCCAGATATTATAGGGCGAGGCTCATGTGATTAAGTATATATAGTCCCGTACCTATTTTCATTCGGCTTTTACCTGAAGCTCTGGATGTGCAAGAATCTGAATCCACGTCAAGTATCTGAACAACTAAAACAAACAAATAAATTGTGAGGCAAGTAAGATAAAAAATAGTGAGAGTTTCTTAAATCCGTGATAACATTTAACCTGCCCCGCACACATAGCTTTATGTGGACGATTTAGCATAAGGATTTTATTTATTTTTTTAAATCCCCCAAGTCCACTCCTAAACCGTCCTCCTTGTTTATCCCTGTAACTTTGCCCTTTGTGTTGGGGTTGCTGTGAGCTGCTTGGAAGGAAGTGATGGATTTGATTTAGTGAAGAAACACAGACAGGTAGGTCGGATGCGCTTCCAGTTCTTGAAACCTTTCAGTCTCTCTGTGCTTGTCGCTCCTCCCGGAGAGGAGATGGTAACTGTGAGCAGAGGCCGCCAAACCTCTGCACCCGCAGCCAAAGAACACACGTCCTGTGCAGCCCCGGAGCCCAAGACTCCAGCCCTGGATGCGGGGGGATGATCCCCTTTGCCTAATCCAGTTGCTTGCTGCATTAACCCCTTGTGCCGGAACTGCCGGAGTATTATTAGTTAAGACTTTCTCTGCAATGTCGATTTCTTAAAAACTGCACCGGGTTATGCTAATTAAAACCTTGGCGAAGTATTTTCCCCTCGAATTTACGCTGGGAACTGTATTCTGAAATATCAGTCAGCGGTCAACCCCCCTAAATGGGAAATCTACTTTACCTGGGAATTCCATCGCTGTATTAAAAACGCGAATTTATAACTCCTCTGAAACACAGGAAACAAGACTTAGAGATTTGTTTCGGTTAAATCGGGCATAAATTACACCTGCTGTAACCAAACACGTTAATAATGAAGGCACCTTAAAACAATAAAATTGAAGAATGTATGTTGGCAAGTTTGATTCTCATTTCATTATCCCTAATAAGACAATATGAAGTACTTGCCCCTCTAAGAAAGCAATCGTAAGTTAGCGAAGGACAAGATTGAAACTAGCGTAGTCATCACTTCAGCAGTTTCCCAGCTCAACTTTCAACCGAAAAAGTTTCTTCGGTAAACTAAGCTCTCACACACTGGTAGAATGAAAGGAGCAGCACTGGATGTGAGCACCACGCAGACCGTGCAATTTACTACAAAGTGCATACGTGTGAAAAGTGGCATGATTTAAAACATTGAAGTGTAGCGTTTTCTTTCAGGACAAAAATTTGAAATGATTAAGATAATAGTCCCAAAAGAGTTGTCCCGAGGAAAAAATAATAAAGTTGAGGAGAATCCTATAACAGCATTGGAAATGAGGCTATCCATTTTAATCTGTGAGAGCCAAGTACAGTATGTGATTATGTGTTATTACGCTGTGTGTTGTTAGAACATTGGGAGAAGGAGGAAAAGAATCTTACACTTGATTTAGTGTAGATGTTGAGATTTCCTTTTCAAGCTTTTACAAGGTGATGTCTGTACACTGGGATATGCTGAAGGAATAAACCGAAAGTGCTTTCTGATTCTGGAGCCGGGAGAGTGGAAAAGCAAGGGAGGGTTCTGTCCCTTTAAGGTCACTGCATGCTCTGGTATGATGTTTAGGAGGACAGCTGGGCAATGGCCATCTGACTGACTTCGGCTTGACATCTGGGAGCCCACTGGTGTGTGGCACGCGAATCGCTTGATGTCGCTATTTAAATGCAAATTTGTGGGGGATCATTGAAGCCTCACCCCGTAAATTCACACAAAAGGAATACTTCACACACTATAAGGAGGAGGGTCGTTACTTCGGGAGGTCTTGGCTGCAGCATGCAAATCTCATTCAAATCCACACAGCTTCTGCATGACTAACTTTTCTAAGGTCAAGATTTGGTAACTACCACGCTCCCCAGAATGATCCCAGGCAGAATTTAGATATGTCATGTACCTGCTTAGATGAGACACACTCATTTCGGAGCTTCTCCTTAAGACAAGCTGTTTCCAAGGAAAATGTGTTTCTTTCCAGACCTATTTTGTTTGCCAAGGACGCTACTGGCCTCTCTGATCCGCCTGAGATTTCAAAAGTTAAAAACATTAAATACAAGTTAAGAGTCAAATGAGCAGAAAGCCTGCACCTATTACTCTCTTCACTCTTCCACACTGCAAACTACACATAGCTAGGTTTCTAATCTGACAACTATCTTTTCTGTTATAATGTGTGAATTACAAGGACGGAGGGACAATCTGCCCCTCTTTAAATATGAACTTTGATTATCTTATTGAGACTCCTGACGACTGTATGGGAGCTTTTGAGTATGCTTGCCCTCCATGCTAAACATAAATCTACATTTTTAAGAATGTCACAAACAAGCTGCTCCTTGCCTCACCTCAGTCTGGAAACCTCAGATTTTGTGGGAGGTTGCTTCTTGACAATACGCACCCTACAAGCAAGCTCGGTTATTATGGCACAAATACAGAGACATCCTATGTGAGTTTCTTATTGCATGTAGCTTGTAGCCAGCAGTATAGTGACAACAAAGATAAAGTTGGTGAATGATAAAGACCGTATTTTCCACGCTTTGGGTGCAGGACCAGATGATCTAGAAAATGAGCTGAAATAGATTCAGCCTCAGAGCCTGTTGTGAAGAGCAGCTGATTCCCCTATTTCTGGCCAGATGGCTTCTGAACACAGATTTGCATTCATTTTCGCTTAATATCGTCCAAAATAGTGGGGCAGCTGCATTTGTTGTCAAAAAGGTTTAAAACTCTCTTTCTATCTGAGGCAGGATCGTTACCTTATGTGACGGGCTTATGGAACTTTTTTTCCCCTCTCTCTCTCTCTTTAGTCAACAGTATCAGATTTAAAAGGATTTGTTTTAAAACCTTCTAATTTGGTAATCAGATTTAAATCGCCTTGGCGCGTGTAATCTGAATTAAAGATACTGTAAATGATTTGAAGCATTATGCTTTCGTTAGCACAGGAAAGAAACAACTTCAGCATTGGTTTGTATATTTTAGAAAATATGTTACAATTAAAGCATTGTTCAGTATTTTAAACTTATTTTTAAGATAACGTATTTTGCATATTATGAAACCAGAAGCCTTAATTCATGTAGTGCACTGCACAAATCCAAAGCCTCTAAACACACATGTGCAAACAAATACCATTTTTTAACCAGAGCCCTATATTGTTTTGAAACTTTAGTTTGCATGTCATTCCACGATAAAAGTGTTACATTTTATAATCTCTTCTACTATAACTGAAAAGCTACGGGCTTATTATGAATATAGGAATTTTCTTTTAATTTATCTTGAATAGTTTCCATACACTTTGATTTAAGGTTATTAACATTCTATAGACAGTGGCATCTTTAATATGTGGCGATCGCTTCTAAAGACTAATCTCATTACCCTCAAATAGTCATAAAATATGATTTTATTATACTTACGTATTTAATTAGACGGCCAGCAATGTAATGGATTTTGAGATCGGGTAGAGCAACAGCTTTGATAATTCACTTATCTTTGGCAATAGTCATTAACCCCCAACACCAGCAAAATAGATTGCTTTCTAACACATCTTTTTTTCTCACCCCTTGGAGGAGGGATCGGGGGTCTCCTGATAACACAAACCGGACTTCGATTTTCACCGATTAATTAAAATATTAACGTACATACCCTGCCAATTCACAAAAAGGGAAGTC
>NC_133783.1:40784356-40789356 GCF_003597395.2 Chelonoidis abingdonii
GGTGTGGGGCTGGCTCGGGCACATTTCGAGAAACAGCCGCCTTCAAATCTCAGAAAATCCAATTTTTTCCACTTCGTCTTAGCTCTGTACGACAGGCAGGGACAGCCAGTGGAGATTGAAAGAACAGCTTTTGTGGACTTTGTGGAGAAAGAGAAAGTAAGTTTTTTTATTATTATTTAAGTATGATTTAATTGATCAAAGATAATTTTCACTTTGAGTTAAACACTGCGAGCTCTAACGGTACTCCAGAGGCGTCCAAACCACGTGTAGTTCCCCCTGTTATTACAGCAGCGCTCGGCCGCTAAGAATAGATCCCAATGTTTAGAAACTTCTCTCTACATAACCGGCTTATTTTAACGAAGAGAAATAGCTAAACATGACATTTTTGCACCAGGATAATGACATCATTAGGGTTCCACAAAGTGACTTAGGATAGAATTTCTGCAAACTGTAATTCTGAGCTGCTTCAGAGATGGAAAAATTATGCTTCAGGAGAGGAGATATCGTATTTATCCTACTAAATATAATTATTTATTATTACTTGCAGGAGCCAAACAATGAAAAAACTAACAATGGAATTCATTATAAACTTCAGTTATTGTATAGTAATGGTAAGTGATTGTTACCTCTTTTTGTGTGTATATGTGTGTGTGTGTGTGACACAGATAAGTGCTACTCTCTTTCTCAAGGCGTGTTTTAAAAAGATATAAAGATTTTGAGATTAAAATTACATGGATGTAAACACGAATCTTCTCCTGGCATGTAAGGAAAACAAAACATAAACGATCAATAAGTCAATGGTACTTCACATGATTAACCGGTTGGTCTTGAAGTGGAAAGTAAAAAAGGGGGGATCAATAGCTGCTCCAACAGAACATCACTTTTAAGTGACTTTTTTTCAGTTTTTCAAATTAATGTTAATTATGGCGAAGAGGTAGCTGCATAGAGCAGACATAAAAGATTCCTTATCAAAACTAAAACATTCCTTAAATATGAGATAATGTCAATAAAAACATCCAAAATTATAATGTAGCTCTAGTGTTTTTTTCAAAATAATGACCACACAGACCAATAAAATGAAAACATGAAATACGCTCTCAGAGTCCACGATAGTGTTTAATATTTTCTCGACTATAAACCCTTGGATATAATCTAGTTGACAATAACTTTGTCGCTAGTTAGGTTTTGATTAAAATTCTTTCCATTTAAAAAAAAATTCAGATACATTTTGATATATTGCTCATAGCACTTAATTGAGTGACCTCATATGTTCATTATGTAATTTGGGTGGCTCACTACTGTACTTCTAATAAGAATTTATCTCTGTTTTTCCCTCCCAGGAGTTAGAACAGAACAGGATTTGTACGTTCGTCTAATAGATTCAATGACCAAACAGGTGAGAAAGTTTAAGCTTTGGTAACAGGTTAAGTTGCTGAGTTTGTATTTTACTCTCAGTTCAGAGGGCATGGTACTGAAAATTGATCTACTGTATCTATTTTTTTAGTTTATTTATCATGTTAATTAAAATTCCATAGTATTGGAAAATATTTAGAAAGAAAAACAGTTTTATTGTTACTACCCTAGGTAGTATATATATGTAACATTAAATGCCTTGCCCTCTGAGTCAAATTTTAATCTAATTAATTTTAGCAATGGATAGCTAAAAGAGAAAATGCTATAAAGTTGCCCCAAGTTTATTTTTAAATGCACTTCATTCAATTTGGAACTTATTTTATATATTTTCCACGGTGGGCAAAGTCAATACTTCTTTCTCGACACCTTAAAACTCAATGTGATTTGTTCTTTTATTTTATAATGTGATGATCTAGTAACGCGAGACGTTTATTTAGATTTAAAAGTTAAATGTGTTGAGGTGAAAAGTCATCTTGTTCTCCTCTCGTCCATATTCACCTCTCAGCCCCCCATCTCCATAATTCAAACTCCATGCTCCAGGGGTCACCCAAACCCGTCCATTTCCCTGAGATCAGCTTCTGTTTCTTCTTCAGATCTCTGTCATACCTTGTAAATAACATAATTACAAACAGTTCCTTATTAAATTATTCAACCTGTCTTGGTTAACTTTTCCGATGATAACTACATGCCATCGGTATTGCGCCATAGCAATTAAAGACAGAAAGCTATTTGTTAGCTTTTGATAATGTTCAACTTTTTTTTTTTTCCGGGAGAGACGTTTGACGATGGGGCGGGGAAGGGAGAATTACAGTGTTCTGAAAACCAGATTCCAGATATGTAAATTAAAACCACTCGACAAACACGCCATTTTTAACAATTTAACTGGTGTGTGTGTTACACACACGTGAGAATAGCTTCTGCAATATATGTTTTGCTAACTTTTAAGACCCAAAACTAAAAGTAGATTAGTCTTAATTTTTCCCTTCCCCAACTGGAATAACGGGCTACTCCATTCGGCACACAGGTCTAGGATTTTTTCCCCCCAGATTTCAGTCTTCCTTCCTCACCTCTCTAAAAGTTTTTACTTCTCTTGACAAAAACAGGATTCGATTTAAATGTTCCCAGTAGTAAAACTGTGTGATTTCCTTTTAGAGAAAACCAGATCTGACAGGCAAACTACTATCACTCTGACAAAGACGAAGGCGTTGTACCCTTCAATACTTATTTCAATAGGTTACAGAAAAGCCCCCTTTAAACTCTGGAGCGCTCTTGAGTTGACAATGTGGTTTTATTTCCTTTGTATAGACCAGCTAAATGTTTTCGGAAATCGCTGTAGCGGTCTAATTAAGAGGCTGATACAGGCAGCTATAAGTTTCGAGGCTGCTGAATAAAAGAGCACAGAGGCTACGTTTTAAGCACACTTTTATTGTTCATTTAGCTTCGTACCTTTGCAGTACAAACAGTGCTGAAAATAAAGGCTTTTAATCTCTCTTCGCTGACGGGAGAAAAAATAGCCCATAACTGATCAAAGAGTCAATGGCGCTGAACCGACAGTTTATGGATTTCTGTTTGTGCTACAAAATAAAAAATAAATCACATATAAATACGGGGATTCATCAGAGGAAAAGTAACAATCGCCAGAAGTGATATGGCACGCTGCAGCAGCAAACATTTGCAGCCACAGCGCCTGCTTGTTATGTCTGCGGTGACATATATTACTCGTGTGTTTTCAAAACAATACCTGTCTAGGTTACCGTTTCAACTGGGCCATCTTTCTCTTTAGTGACTAGTGCTAGCGATGCAGACTTTAATTTAAAATAACAATGGTAATAACCATGGCCCTGTCAACACACAACTGGAAATAAAGTAAGTGTCAAAGTGGCTGAAGAGGTTAGAGGGCACTGGTGAGATCATGGGCACTGGCGATACAGTTTCCAGAGGGGAAGCCATGGCGAAGATTAGAGCTACTGCATTTTTTTCTTTCTTTTTAAAGAGGGACTTGGTGGAGAATCTCTTTCCCAGCCCCACCATCATTTTGGAGGTGTGCAAGGCTAGGGAGCGTGCACTGCAGCCGTGGGACTGGAAGAAAGTGCTCTCGTGGCTAGGCAGGAGCAGCCTGTTCAGGCCCTTGCAGCATTAGGAACAGGAAGCAGAGGCAGGCTCTGGTAGCGGTGGCTGGCAGCCGTAGGAGTAGGGAAGCTGCAGCCGCTTTAGCGTGGTGGGGGGAAGCGGCGCGCGCGGGAAACCTCTCCAGAGGAGCCGGGAAGGGGAGGGGGAAAAGCAGCGTGCGAGGACCGGGCTCTCTCCAGGGGTGTCTGGGAGGAGGGGGAGGAGGAGAAGCGGCGAGCGCGGAAACCCTTCTCCACAAGCAGCCTAGTGCAGCCAGGCTGCTGCTCAGAGAGTCCGGTCAGGCACAACGTTCCCCAGTCTAGCAGGAGACGGGAGTGGAGCGAGAGCGCACCTATAGCTTCACACCATCTGTTAGAGCCTATGCTCAAAACCCACTCAAGCGTGTTCCCAGACACTGCCTTTTTACCAAAGAAAAATCATTGTTAGCAGTTTCAAAACAAACACCAGATTGCCCATTAGCACTTTCTTCCCAAATATCATCCAATAATAACCATATTGCTGTGCACGCTTCTGGGATTCCTCAGGGCGTTTAGACACTTCTGGTTTTATCAGAAAATGCTTCTCTAACTACTTCAAAATGCACCATAACCTGCTCTGCAGACGCTGTTTAGAAGCCTGCCTCATGAAATATAAGCAAGCCCCCCACAGCAGCTTGGTTGCCGCGGTGGGCAAGAGAGGCAGAGTGCTTTCTCCCTCGCACAAAATACTGCTCACACTGTGTCTGGTCAGCCTAATGCAGCGTTATTAGTTGTGGCATTAAAAGTATTGACATTAGCAGAAGAGTTGTCATGCCACATTTACGTTGTTGCTTCCAATACCCATATCGTTTAAATGATGCAATAATATTATTGCTTTTGGAAAAATAAGCAATAAAGCACTTGTAATGAGCAAGTAACAAGCTCCAAACTTAACAAAAAATATGCAGGCTCCGTTCCTAACTGCAGAGAATTGTCGAAGGTCCGACTTAAAGGCTTTAGTTAATAATGTTGTAACTGAAACTTTTGGAAGCTAGTGCTGTCCAAACGGCACTTTCCTGTGTCCAAAACCAAGGCAAGCTTTGTGCATTAGCTAAGGTTATGACAATAATGTTTCTTTTGGTGCTGCTAGTTAATCCAAACCCCAGGGGGTGTATAAAGTATAGCTCTAATGCTTCTAATTGGAATAACATGTTACCACAAAATTGTTTTTATATATATTTTTTTCAGTTGCAGTGTTTCTGACACAGCTTTTAAAATGTAAATTGAAAAACATCAGGTTAGACAATGTCAGATAAATCCATATCTATGTCTATTTAAGAAGAAGGGGGACCATATCCTATTGGGTCTCTAAAAGGCTGCAAGGCGAAGGGCCAGATCCTGCAGACCTTGCTCTGGCAAAATTCCCATTGGCTTTGGTGGGAATTTTGTCTGGGCAAGGTCTGCAGAACTGGGTCCACTAGGTATCAACGTGGATAGTGT
>NC_133783.1:40794356-40799356 GCF_003597395.2 Chelonoidis abingdonii
AAAATTGTTAAGTTTTGTGTACACTACAAGCAATTTATAGCCAATATCATAAAAGGAAAATATATTTTGGAAAAGCGCTTAATAAGATTAACATAATCTTTTGAGACTATCAGAGTATATTTAAAATTCCTAATAATAATTTACGTTTGCTTGAGCCATGCGTTAATAGTTTGTCGCCTGGATTTGTTGTTGTGTTGAATTTCTGGGTTGTCTTTCTTCTTGAGCATCACAGAACAAAATATCCCCATCAAATTTTGGGGTCAGTTTACAGTTTCCCATAAGAAGTGTTTATCACTCTGTTAGTTGGCTTAAAAAATTATATGCAATATACTTTAGTAGATCCTTTTGGCCTTTGCATACATTTTGCAGATTTTGACCAGATAAGGCACATTTGTCCTGAGGACATGAACAATAATTCAATCCTGAATTGAGATCTATGGCCATATGTTTGTTCTAGACCAAACTAATGCTCTTTCTGATAATCTGAACTGTTTTAAACATTAGGAAAGAAGAAAAGAAATACCAGCCCACTTCAGGTGTAATCATTTGCAAAATATTACAATATTTTAGATCAATTAATGAAATTATGCCTTTTCATCTTTTAGGAGACTTAAATGTAAAACAAAATGGAAGGCCTTTTAAAAAAAAACAAATTTACATATTGCATATCACTCGAACTTTTAACTCACAGAGAATTTTTTATTTGCACTTACTAGATGAAGCATTGCTAAGAAAACAAGTTTTTATTATTGCGTGAATATAATTATACTACAGTATTATTCATACATAGTAAAATTATTCATAGTACATAATAATTTATGTAGTAAAGGAAAAAAGCCCCATAATGTATGGTCAGTAAAGAGATGCCACAGAAAAGGGGTCCCTGGGAAATTAAATTGACCTAAAGAAAACCAAATAAAAGAAAGGAAAAGGGCCATATTTTCTTTGTGGTATTGCTGAAAAGGATGGGAGTATCATTTTCGTAGTGGAATAATGTTTTCTGGGAAAACACAAAAGCAGATGTTCCTCATTAGGAACACCCATTGTCTACATATCAGAACTATGAACAGATAAATCTATCCTATTTCACCCATACATTCCAATGGCTGTAAATGATTACAGGATACCACTGTAACTGCTAAACCAAAACCACACTGTGCGTGAAAATAATTCTTCTGTGCCATCATAATATATTTTATTAGAAGGCATAGAAATTCCTGGTAAGATACATCCTCTTGACTTTTCCTCTCCTTGTTTGGCTTGAATGTATATGAAGGTGTAGTGTCCAACTGTTGAAAACTGAAAAGACTGATTGTGGAGGAACATGGGAAGGCAGGATTACATTACTATCAAAACATTAAGCGGCAACTCACTAGTAAAGCAATGGCAGATCTGCTTGTGCACACTGAATGTGCTTGCAATGTTTTACTGATAGCATGCTATGCAACGTTTTTCCAGATGGTACTATCACAGTCATACTGCTAGTTGGCATCTCTGTGGGTAGTAAATACCCCCCCCCAATAAATCTGGCATTATTCTATAGAGTTTAGGAGACTTATCATTCCAAGTGTGTCCTACTTTCCTGTATAGCAGCCAGACATCTGTTTATCCCATTTCTTTCATACAGAGTTTGGAATAGCTTTAGTTTTTGGGGAAAAAAAGTTTTGTCATATTTAACAGCTGTTACAAAATTTCAACCCTGTAGGCTCTTAAAATACTTTTCAGCTGACCTCAGATTTTATTCATAATTGACATTGCTTGTAGAAAAGCATTCCCCCCATTTAACCTCTCATTGTCTGTAATTTCATATTGTCTTGAGTAAAATGAGTTGACCCTCAAGCTTAGTTTTATATGTTGGGTTCCCAATAAATACCATTAATTCATTTATACTCTATGTTTACACCTTTAAAGTAATTGTAGAACAGTAGCTGAAGACTGATTGGAGTTTTTTTAGTCAACAGTGTTTCCTTTCACTTCCTGTCACAAAGGTCAAAGAAAGCTGACCTTTGCTGGCAGTCCTAGTCATTGAATTATTCATGTGATTGACTTTTTGTCAGTGCACACAGTTGTGCTGTGGGACATTTTATTCATTTACCTCATTTAAAGCGCCTTTCTGCACCTGTTCAAGTATTAATATCATGTAATTTGGGCCTAATGCCGATTTTGCTGAACACTCATTATATTTTTTATTAGCTATATTTCCAAACGATTATGTATGATTATTACCCAAGCCTTACAAACAGCAATGGGTTATTCCCTAGACCTTTACATCTTCTTGTCAGGTTGTTTTCAGAAGCAAGGAGGATAAACATTTGACCAGTCCCAATGTTTTTATTCCTACTCCATATCCAACCAGAGAACTTAAAGCTTTTTCCCTTATGGCTTTGCGAAAGCATGATTAAATCCAACTCTGCAGAAGCTGTACAAATGCCAGCATTTATAAGGTCAACGCTTTTGTTAAAAATGCTATGTAAATGAGGATCTGCAAAAAGGGACATTAAATAAAATTAAATTCATTGTCTTCTTTAATGTCATTTACATTTTGGCTAAGCCCTGGCCTGTCAAGGAGGATTTTTTAAATAATTTTAATTACACATCATTTAGGGATCTGAGGTCTTCTATTCAGTAGCATTTGGATAACCTGAAAAACGGTGACTGTTTATTAACTTCTTAAATGACAAGTTGTCATTTCATCTGCATAATGCACTGAATACAGGACAGTTTAGAGTAAATTTTTTTGTTCTTAGTTCTCTTTAAGATATGCACATAATTATTGCCAAATAGGCAATGCATTCGCTCAACTGTTCTCTTTACTTTGATTGTGCTTCATGAGCTGTTATTCAGTTCAAAGTACATTTTTAAAATTGTGACTTTTCTGTGTAAGCGTTTTTTTCTGTCATTTTCTGTTGGCAATGATTTCAAGAATGTAGTATATTTTAGATTCGTGGATGGCTGCAAAGGATACATTCCTGGGCTGAGACTGTCACTTTGGCCTTTCAAGCACACAGATGTGAATATCTCTGTATTGTTTATAAGCAAACTACCAGACTTAGTGTTCTGGAGGCAAAAGATATATACTACCCCATTCATTAGTTCTTCAATGCATATACTTTCACAAAACATAGATTAAATGGTGGCAAAAACAAACTGCACATGAAGGAAAGGTATACAATTTAGCAACACTGAAAATGCCATTTTTTAAAAAAAGAAAACAAGCCCGAGATACTGCTCTGAAAATTTTCTTTTTTTTTTAACCCAAGCTTACCAAGATTATGCAATTTACATGTTCAGTCTGAATCTATATTCTTAACCACTACAGAAAACCACAGTTAAATAAATTGCCTAAATATTTAGATCCTTTGCTAGCAGAGGAATACACTCATACACATCCTTAAAATCATTGTTCTCCAGTAAATCCCAGTGGGATATATGAGACTTTTGTAACGTCCTTTTTTCTGTGTAATATACATGCTTATTTCTATAAAGCCAAATGCATCTATAGCACTGTTATGCAAAGGAATAATAAAGTAATATGTTTTTGTGAGAAAGGAAAAGAGGGGGAAGGGATCTAAGCAAAGCTGTCAAAAACTATACTACAAGAAGTATCCTGATACAAACCATCCTTTGCTTCTGTTACAGCCTTATCAGGTGAAAAGCAAAGATACTGCCAGAGCCTATAATTTCGTTAGGATGCCTTTGATGAATTGGATTAGGTTATGGAAAAATCTTTCAAACTCAGAGTTCTGGTACGCATGCTTACAGGAAATAATTATTATCAGATAGTGGATAATGAAAAAAAGCACATGAAACAAAGCAGGAGAAGCTGTTCTAATGAAGCCTTTTTTTGATAACATTCATATAAAGAACTAATATTTTAGATGGATGTATTTAGACTCAACACAGATGCAACAGTGTCGAGTTACTTTTGAGAGATGTGAATAATGTATTAGACATGGGTGTCCAAGAGGTGATGGTGGCAGTGGGAGACATGTTGGAGGAGATGGAAATTCCAAGCTCTAACGATGGAAATTGTCACTGCAGATGCCAGGAAGTGATTGACAAGCTGGGCTACAGGAAGTGAAAACTCAGGGAGCTTAACCTGTGCTTGGCAGAGCTTCCAGAGCTTACACTCTAAGAAAATGAAAACCATTCACCTCAGTCAAGCTGCCAGAATACAAGCTTCTCTTGTTTGTTTATCTTAATAGCAAATCTCACAAAAACGTTTGTGGTCAAAACTATATATAATAAGATATTATACTAGCATTATTAATACTTTAAAATAAAATGTGGCTACAATTTAAGAAAAAAAACAAAGCCGGAAAATTTTGTAGGTCAAAGGCTTGCTCTGTATTTTACAAGAGTCATAGGTTTGACTGTTTTGTAAACAGCTTTGGTTCATTAAAAATATCAAACTAAAAAAAAAATTGTTAGTGTATTGATATATTATCTTAGTTGATTCAAAATATAGTTTATTCAGCTATGGCTCTTATTTTCTTATTGAATTGACACTTTTTCTTTTTCTCAGACAAAAAAAGAATCCACAGAGCATGAATAGTATTTGTTAAGTGGGAAGAGAATGGATTTGTTTTGCACACTTTGTAGATTCTAGTAAGTTGAGGCCAGAGGCAAATTACATAAATAAATAAATAAATCAGTCTGTGATTCCTTCACCAAAAGTTTCACAGCCAGAAAACTATGCAGAACGAAGCATCTTGTACTTGTGGTGCCAGGAGCGTATAAAGTAAATGGCATCATCTGAAAACAACAGTAAGGATAGTGTTATGTTTTCCCAATAATTCACTAGGAAATGAGTTTAACATGTGTGGAAAGGAAGGGGCTTACATTTGTGTTGTTGTAAGACATGTAGCATAGGCCTGGCTAGCGGAAGAAGTCGGCTCCAGCTTGTCTCTAGTGAAAGACGAAACACGGTTACACATCTGGTGAGAAAGAACAGTTCATTTGCCGAGACAGCTCTCTCTCGCTCTCTCTGCTGCAGCTGA
>NC_133783.1:40804356-40831856 GCF_003597395.2 Chelonoidis abingdonii
TGGATATGATCCTGCGATTGGATCCATATTGTTAGATCCCTGCACCTGTGTAGAGCTCCATTAACTTCAAGGGAACTTCATATGGGTATGGGAATCTGCTTTCATGGATCCAGTAGCAAGATCTGGCCCTATGTGATTATCCCATTGAAAATGAAAGGATTGCTTGTACTATGAAGTACTATGAAACACAAGTGAGGGCGTCAGAATTGCGCCCAAAGTAAATAAAGTTAAAATATTAAATTTGGGTTAAATAAAGTATAATGTATAGCAAGGAGGGGACAGTGAAGTAAGATATTTAGAAAATCAAGACGATTACCTGTATTACATATGCTGTAAATCAGCATTAAATTTTGCTGAGTATTAAGCCAAACCAAACTAACAGTCTAATCATCAAGCATTTAATGAAAGACTGAATGGAAATTGTTAAGTAGGAAATAGGAAAAAATTATTCAAACTAAAACTTGTTATGCCTTTTCTAGGGTTTTGTCTTGTTTCTAACCCTTGCTGGTTACTCCTGGCAACTAACTGGTTCTCATCCATAGCATCTAAGTATAGTGGATGCCAGAACCATCTGAAAGAAATTATCCAATCTTTAACATCCAGAAGTTTACAGTTATATAATGATGGAGAAAACCACAAACCCCATGGGATGGCAAATTTTAGAGATACTTTTAAAATGAAATAATCCAGCCAAACCTGCAAGACAACTCTCTTGTACTTAAGACAATAACTGCAATCTGGAATTAATTTTTTTGTGATAGAGCAAATCCAATTTGCTTCTTTAACTGTTGATTAAGGAATCAGTTCTACAAGGCTGTCCCCTGTAAGTATTTGCTCTTTATTTGTCTGTGGAAAGCCACTGAGATCCCTTCCAACTGGGATTGCTGGGTCAGTCATGGCCATAATGAAGAGAAGTCTGGCAACATTCAGTTTCTCTGACTGGGCTTGTTTGTGTTGAAGAAATAGTTTGCTTTTTTAGCAGCAAGCTGAGTCTACCAAATCACTGCCCATCATCCAGGCCGTGCAGTTTCAGGACAGAGTACAAAAAGCTGTCTTATCTACAGTGTGCATTTTGTTATATAGGAAAAAAGATATATTTAATGAATATTTATTTGCTTCTAATACCATTCTTAATTAGGCAGAATTGCTCTTATTTTGAAATTCAAAGGAATATGTCAACATGACACAGTAAGGCCAAGGAAATTCATTAAAACAAAACAAAACAGTTTTAGCTACATTAGTAAATCTCCACACAACACACTGATCCAGTTCCTCAAACTGAGATACTCATGACACAGACCTCTCAGTTCATCTTGAAAAACAAATTATAAATGCCTTATGGTAACTATCAAGTACTAGAATGATACCAGATTACTATTACACTAAACAGTATTAATTACTATTACAATTTAAAAAAATAGATCTTAAAATATACACACATACATGCATGTCATTAGGTTCTTTAAATGAAATGATCTTGCTGCAGTATCTAAAGCAGAACCAATGCATCTTAATGGCGATTTCAGTCCCTTGTGCTTTGGACACTATGGTACAACAACTCTTTTTAAGCAGCATTATGGGTACATTACAATGATGAGAAGTCTATACATGCCTACAGACTCATCTTTTACACATGAGTCAGGCTTACTTATGTGAGTGAAGCTTACTCAGATAAATAAGGGTTTCCAGTATCACATCCTTTTGTAGACAGACAGATATTACTGGTGAGTAATAGTCTCTAATACCATTCAAGGTAAATATTCTATATCAAAGAAACAGAAAATCATGTAGCTAACAATTGTACTTGGTAGCAGTTCAAAACAAGACTTAAGGTATCTAGGAAGCTACATATCTAGATGTCTTGCTATCTTATTACTTCCTCTTTTGCTTTTGTTTTTGCATACTTTTCTATTATCCGGGAAGTTATCTAAGTGTGATTTCCACCATTAGTGCCTACGAGAGCATTAGACGATGATTCAGAATGCTGTGTTCATTCAATTTTCCCTACAATCCTTCCTGTCCAGTTTAAGCTAACAGTGTGTTCCGATTGGCTGGATTAAGGTATAATGTAAAATTAATAATCTACATAGAATATGATGGTTATCAAAAAGTATCTGCTGTAAATTTCTAAACACAATATTTTATATAATGCAGAGGCCAGTCTGGTACCTCTGCACAGAAATGGGATTTTAAATTTTTCTGTATCACTCCCAAGTGATTAAATTGGAGGCCTGCTCTGCATTCAGAATCAGTTTCCAGGCTCACCAGTTGTGAGAGTTGAAGGCCTTCTGGTTGGAGTTGTGACCAGCTCCCTCTCCACGTAACAGACAACAAACTAATCAGAGATGTGGCTGGAAATGCTGGCAGGTACCCAATCCAGCTCTAAACCATTGACCCTGGAGAGATGAGTACAGTGTGGATGAGCAGATTTGTGCCAGTACCACAGGCCACAATAGGAAATGCTCTGGCTGATAGATGCAACACTCAGAGAAGAGAATGACAGAAAAATGCTAGGTTGCCATGCTGCCTGCAATCCACTGAGTAAGGCTGCAGTACTGTTTCCTTGCAGGCACACCCAACAGACGGTCCATTGGCTGTCAACAGCTAACAAGTAAGCACAGAGAACAAGACTGATACCTCCACAATGCATATAGACTTTTACACATTTGTACACATTAGAATCAGCGATAAACCAGTCCTGTAGGCATACAGGATATACAGGGTATCACACATGTCTCCATAGATGCACAAGTGCCCCAGCAATCATATTATGCAGTTCCACTGTGCATTAACAATGATAACTGAGGACTAACTATCTAGTTGCTTTTCTATTCCATCTCCTCTGCAAGAAACTCCATGTTGCCCATTGCTCCAGCTTGGAGGCTGAAATAAATTGTTGGCCTGATAGAAACAGTTGTTTGGAATAATGCATTTGAACAGCACATAGACTAACCAGCAGGGGGCCTAGACACACCTACTCTTCCCCCCTTACTCATGTACTTACTCTTCTGAACAGTCAAAGTACCTTCTTTTGTGTGTGAGCTTCATAGGGGATATGCAGCTTGGTAGTGAATGTAGATTATTATATATTCCACACTAAACAGTCCACTTGACCCAAAAGTGCTTCACAGTGGCTCTAATAGGGAAATCCAAGTCTAACATTGCTGTGATTCTCAGTGCTGGATTGAGCCCAAAATCAGTAACACTAAAATTATGAAAATAGAATAATTACTTATTTGCACAGAATGTGTGTTTTCATGCATTTCATCGCATGAGCAGTTCTAAAGACAGTAGTGTAACAGAATATGATTGTGCATACAGCAGATTAACTATTGATCTAGGTTCTCAAGGTAATATACATACAGCTCATGAGATAACTATTTATATCTATCTCATTCTTTATGTAGATGGTTATTTAAATAATGCACAATAGGTTTTTTCAAATGTAGTTTACACTAAGTAGAATCCATGCCCAAGCAGTGTTAAAAAATGTCCCTATATTTTTATTTGTATCTCTTTAATTCATAGTAATTTTGACTGCTACTAACAACGGAAAACACAGTGTATGCATACTCCATTGTCTTTATATGCTAAAGTTGTTTGGATGTTAATCCATAATGCTAGATTGGTTTAATGTTGTTTTCATTGCATTTTACTGTGCTTTCAGGAGAATTTCTAATGAGGAAAAATAATTTTACCCTAATTTGCTGTTTGAGATTGGATTTTATAAATTTTGTTTGTAATTTGAGCATACTGATTACCTCAGACACTTGGAAAGTAAATTTCAAATTATTTGACACCATTAGGGCTTGATTTTGAAAAGTGGCTCCCATTTTTTTGCAGGACATTTTTGTGCCCATTTTTTTGTCCACATTTTTGTTTACCCTCAATTATTTACAGGTAAAAATGCCACTCTTTATCTGTCTTGATACGTGCTTGTGCCCACAAATGATAGCGTTTAGACCCACATTAAAAAAGTGGACAACCTAAAGAAAGATAAGGTAGTTGATGTGATATGTTTTATTACACCAATATATCTGTGTCACACTGACTTTTACTTGCTGTACTAGTAGTAGGCATTAAGGATCAGATTTTTATTAAAGCCCTAACCTGGTATCCATTTTTGGCCGATGCAAATTTGCATTTGGAAAAACAGAGAACAGACTAAGGTCTTTCTGAAAAATTAAGTCTTTAATATCTATCACTGGGATATATGCTACCAGCAGGTAATCCATAAAGTAGATAATATGATTCAAGGGTATTTATCCAATATAAAGACATAATTTAAAAAAAAATGAGTTATTGTGCTGACAATGTTTTCTATATTCCAGCAAATAATGCTCCTTTTAACTTATGCTCAGTATCCAGTTCTGGCATCTTTACTCAGTCCTTAAGCAAAATTCCCACTGACTTCATGGATTGCCATTGACTGACCATAGTGAGATTTAGCCCTTAACAGTAGATTTTAAATTTTTTGTGTTCCAAAAATTACCACAGTTAAAACAGTGCAGTGTGTTGGTTTAAACATACTTGTTTTAAAAATGTTAAAAAAAAATTTGCATGTTGTCAGATATTTCAAAAGCTCTTTGTTGTTTTAGAATTTAGCAGTTAGAACAAAAACAAATATATTTTGTTTGGGGTAGATCAGAGGTTCAAAGAGACTTTGAAAAAATAGACTCGGGATAATTGTGTTATCAGATGCAGACACTGAAGGGAATTGAACATTATCTCTTCTTAGTGTTAGGACTACTGGGTCACTTCCTTAACTCTACAGCTTCATTCGCTGTCAGGCTGACAGAATCCAGATGATTCTGAAATGGGTTTTTACTGGTTACCACCCCAAAGTTCTCCCTTTCTCCATCCTTCAACAGGTTGATTTTATGAGCCATGACCACACTAAATAATATCTTGCCTTGCTTTCTCCCCCATTGATTCAACAGTCTTTAATTGCTTGGAACACAAGCCAGATCATGGGATTCAAGTGAGTCTTCCCTCACGTTCAACTGCTGTTTTTCATTTCTATTAGACAACATCTAACTAAGATATTGACTTGCACTTTGACATTGGCACTGCTACTGTGTTTGATTGCACTGTCAATCTAAAGTAAAAAATGTTTCAAACCATCACTAAAACATTTAATTGCGTAACTGTATTCTGCACAAGCTTTTCTACAACACTTGCTTTCATTATATAGCTATGATGGTTTACTGTACATTCTATAGATACAGTGGGCAGTTTACTAATTAATTGTTCACAATTCACAGCATTTAGTCCTACATTTTTAATATTTGAGCGCCTAAAAGAGACATATAAAACACACATATTTAGGCTTAATATTATTTTTTGAATGATGACATCATTTTGTTTTACCACAATAAGTTTAACATACTTTCAGGCTGGTTATTTGCTTTCTAATGCATGGCTGCATGATTTGAGTTTCCAAATAAAATTACGTATGATAGCATTCACTTCCCATGTCTTCTGAAAAAGCATTTTTAACAGTAATGTGAAAATATTATACTTAATACATTATTATATATATAAAACATACCGACACATAGTATTAGCATATGTAATTATTTCTATCTAACAATGGTTTGGCCTGTGTAAAAAGAGTTGATAGTCTCACTGCAATTTCTAGCAATTCGTGCCCATATCACAAAAACCATCATTACGCTGGGCACTAATTGGAACCCTAGAGGTGGGCTTTCCTGATGAGGTTTGAGACATACTAACTGAGTGAAGTGAGGATTTTTACATTAATGCTGTTCACATTGTACTTGTTTTGTGGACAGCAAGATTCAAACTTCAGGCTTTCAAATGAACAAGCAACTTCCACAAGCGTTACATATGATACCAATGTTTTTAAAAAATAGTAATTATAGTGTTTATACTACTTATACTGGCTAACAAAGTGCAACAAAGAGTTCCCAATATAGCTGTAACAACACTGTTCAATCCCTTCCTCCAACCACTTAGTTACTCCAGTCTAGGCCTTTCATAAGAAGAAACTGTAAGTCATGTAGAATTGTGCCAAATTTGTGTTGGTTTTATGGCATGAAAAATGTCTACAAGGGATTAGGATTAGACCACCAAAATCTTGTTCATTTATCACCAATACTAAAGTTATAATCCAGATATCCAAAGGTAAAAGTGCATTAACCACTGTATTATTCTCTCTCTTGTGCAATATATATTAAACATAACTGTGAGATATTTAAAAATCCGTGTACCTGTACAATAATTAGAATATTTTACTTTCATAAGTAAAACACATTTTTGGTCACATATCACAAGGATGTGTGATGCCCAATGTGTGATTCTTTTTACTATTGCCTTTGATATAGTGTAAGCTTCCTGAATTTAGATTATTTGAGCTGTTTTAAAAAAGATGAAAATGGGATCCCCAATCAATTAGTCTAAGTATTTCAACTGCATATTAGAATTTATTGTCATCCACTTACTTCCTCTCTATCCTGAATATTTAGTGTAAGCTTGCTTGCTTATGCCTATTGGTAAATTAGCATTATCCATTCTGTATCTGCTTGTTTCTGAAGAATTATTATACAAAGCTTCATTTTATGGAGGTCAGACCCCTGCATGATGATTTGTTGTTCATGAATCTACTTTGTGCCAATTTGTGTGTGCATGTGCAATCAGAAGTGACTTGGAGTGAGTGAGATAATAATCATCTGCTGCTGATATGAAGACTTCCTCTATTCGACTACCATGAATCAGGCTGATTCCAAGTGAATGAGATTTTAATCACCTGTCACTGCCGCCAGCACTTTCTCTATATTTATGATAATTTTTTTGTCTTTTTATTGAAATCAGTGTTGACTGAATCAAGTAATCCTGATTAGCAATCTCACTGTATCCAGTCAAGAGTGAAATGCATCAGAGCATTATTGGTACACTGAACATACTGAAATTGAAAGAAAAGAAAAAAAGAAAAGAAACAGGCTAAGTGTGTTTGTCTTGGTTATAGGTGAGAGCTAGGATGTTTGAGCATGTCAGCTATTTTTAATTGTTCCACAAACCAAAACATTAAGTCAATATAAATGACTAACATAGCAATGGTATGCAACATGTACAGCATCTGACTTCAAACATTTCATTGTCGGCCAAAATCTGCTTTTAGTTACATTCATGCAATCCCAATGGAGTACGTGAATTGAAGTCATTGGGGCTATATTTGTGTGAATGAAGGCAAGACATTCAATTTATATTATAAATTTCAAAGGCTATAAAGACAATGTTTTAATGCCAAGTTTATAACTATTTACTTTAATATACATCCATACTTCTTCACAGTGATTTTGTTACCATATTACACTAGGAAACTACAGTGCATTGATCTTTAAGGCTATGGAAGTAAAATGTGAAGGTGACAAATAAATAAGAGCCTTGAAAGCACTTCTTTTAGTTTTAAAAAGAGGTAGACCAATCGATCATTAAGTGGCACTATCAGATCTATGGCAGCCTCTGTGATCTGATAGAACTGTTCACAACAAAACAAGCAAGAGGCTATCTTTATAGCTTTCACTAGTTAAGACAAGAGGGTAAAAGTTTAAAAAGGGGATGTGAAATTGTTTCAGTTTACTGAAATCTAAATAAGAGAGAAGATACGAGAGCGTTAAGAAAGTCTACACAACAGCAGCAACAGCAAAGATTGACGATTTCCTTTCTCTTTTTTTAAAAAAAATCTATACATCATATCCTTCAGAGTGGTCTCTAAAATGCAGGCTGAATAACAGGAACAAAAATAAAATTTAAATAAAGTGGATTAATCTTATTCTTTGTGACTTTTCTTGCCTTTCCTCTCTTTTTCCATTCATTTATTTCCTTTATTTTCTTCTGTCATTTCATTCTCATCACTTAACTGCATTCATTTTCTTCCTCTTTTCTCCCTCCCTTGTATTATTCTCTGTTAAACGTTCTTTGTGTCTTGCCCCACCTCTTCCCCTTTTGCCCCACACTTTTGGTTTCCTTTTCCTGGGTCTCCCCTATGTTTGTCTCCCAAGTGTCCTCCCTCTTCTGAGCTATCAGTCTCATAACTCTTTCACTCCCTCTCTCTTTCCCTGGACCATCTACCTAAGTTTCTCTCCTTCCCTTTGCTGTCTCCTCAGGCTGTCCGTCCTAGGTCTTCCTTCATCTCAGCCTTTCTGCCTTATTCCCTCCACACGTCGTCCTCACCATTACAATGTCTCCTTTCTACCCCAACCTGAGCCCATAATAGCAGAGGTGGACTTCCAATGGGAAAGGGCCTCTAAATCCCAGTAGCCCCCTGCAGCTGCTGCCATACCTCCAAGAGATGAACCTTCCTTTGTGCAGAATTTTGCTGACGCTTCAGAGAAAACTGACAAGTTCCAACATGACCATCCTCCTTTCCCCATCGTGACCTATTCCGCTAGTCACTTACTCCTCCATCTTCTTTTCCTGTGTCACTGAAATTGAGGTTTCCCACACACTCTCCTCCATCCTCCAGTGACCTCACCCCTTCTGCCTTTTGTCTTACTGATTTCTCCCTCACCCTCTCACTGTCTTCAGCTTCTTTCTCTGCCCAGTGCAAGCATACTGTGACCCACCAACCTCTCCAACTGTCACCATCAGCACTTCAAAACTCATTGAACATGCCATCTAGAATCATTTCATTGTATTTTCATCCTCTGTTCTCTGTCTCCAATGTGCTTTTCCTTGTCTGCTTTCTACTCTATCCTCATCTCTCTTGGCCGCTAGTATGCTTTGACATTGTCAGTCATACCCTCCTTGAAATCTTGGCTTCCCTTGGTTGTCCTCATTATGTCCTTTACCATGTGTTTGCACTGGTTCATATTCCTCTCTAGTGAGTGTCTTCTTTCGTATGTCCATCTCCTCCGTCCATTTCTGGATGGGCATTCTTTAGGGCTTTGTCTGTTCTTGAACTCATTCTTGTCTCCTTCTACATCCCCTACATCCCCACTAACTGGCCTTTTCAGCCACAGGGCTTCAACAACCATCTTATACCAATGACTTACCAATCTACTACTCAGCTCCTGACTTGTCTATCTCTTCCCAATTCCATACTTCAGCCTAATTCTTGGACGACATCTTGCAGATGTTTTACAATCAACTTGAACTTAACATGGCCAAATTGAGCTACTGATTTTCCCTTCCAAGACCTTTCCCCTTCCTATGTTACCATCACCGTCATATCATTCTTCCTGTCACTCAGGCTGTAACCCGAGAGTCATCTTTGACTGTACCTTCTCTTTAGCCTCACACTTCCAGGCTGCATTCAAATCTTGCTACTTCTTCCATCACATCATCTTTCTATCTGTCCATATCACTAGAATTCTTTTCCAGAGCCTTATCTTCATCTATCTTGATGACAGCAACCTCCCACTCTTTTGCCTTCCTGACACTTACCTTGTCCTCCTCAGGTCCATTCAAAATGCTTCTGTGAAGATCATCTTCCTCCTCCTGTCATTCTGACCATGTCACTTCTGAAGGCTCTCTCTTAGCCATTGCATTGAATACAAATTCCTTGTCTTTACTTTTAAGCTGTTCTCAACTGAACCCATCAATACTTAGCTTGAAGGGGACTGATTTTCTTCCTTGCCACTTCCTATAATTGGATCTCCCTTCTGGAGCTAATCCACAAAACCACTATTCTTTGAAATATCCCTCTTTAATTCTATCATGATGCCAATGGTAAATGCCATCTGATAAGGGTTAGACCAGGGATTGGCAACCTTTGGCATGCAGCCTGTCAAGGTAAGTGCCCTGGCAGGCCAGTCCGGTTTGTTTTCTTGCTGCGTCCGCAGGTTCGGCTGATTGCAGCTCCCACTGGACGCGGTTTTCTGTCCCAGGCCAATGGGGGCTGTGGAAAGTAGGGCAGGTTGAGGGATGTGCTGGCGGGCCATGTGCCAGAGGTTGCCAATCCCTGGGTTAGACCAAAGGACAATACTGATTTCATTATTATTTCTGTTTTATGTAAAAGAAAAGATTGATCTGAAAGCTGCTGATTGTGAACACAGGTATTCTAAGTGGCCACATGTTCCTATCACAGTTTTCCAGTGGCGAAAGTAGATCAAGAGAGGAGGGGGAGCTTTCACCAGATTAGCCAAAGAGAAAGGGGAACTCTTGAAGAAGAGCTGTTTATCAAAGCCAAAGAGAGAAGGAGAAGCTTTTTTCTGCTATTAGCAGAGAGTGAGCAATGCTCCCCCTGCACCTCCTTAACTTTAACCTCTGCTATTATCCTTGTCCTCTCTCCATCATTCCTTTCATTGTTTGTTCTGCCACTTGTTTCATCTTTAGTTGTACTGTAAGTCATTTGTGGCAGGGACTGTCTCCGACTGTGCATTTGTACAGGGCCTACAATAGTGAAGCCTTGATCCTGATTGGGGCCTCTGGGCTCTACCATAATACAAATAAAATAAAAAGAATTCTAATAATAAGTTGCCGATCAACACAAAGGCTTCTCACGTCTCAGTACTTTCCTTTAGCCACCTTCTCACACAACTGGGGTGGAATCCCAGCATGTGTGTTGATCTTCAGGGTCTTCTAGCTTCCCCAAACTTCCACCAGCACCCACAAACTCCATTATCTGTAACCCAGGAGGTTCTTGCGGTAACTCCAATCTCACAATCCTGTATGGCTGCAAAGGAGCATGGGATTTTGGTGTGTTGCAGCAAGAGACCATGGAAAAAGGTCAAGAAACACTGAGCTAATCTACCACCCTACCAAGACTGTTCCCTAGTGTTTAGTCTGATTTTAAATGTTTCAAGTAGTGGGCCTTACACAACCTCCTTTGAAAGACTGTTTCACCACTAGTAGGTCTCACCATGAAAAAGCTTTTTCTGAAACTTTTCCCTAATTTTTCATTCTTAATTTCATCCTATCCTAGTTACACCCTCTTCTACTACCCTACACAATCACTCTTGTTCCTTGGTTTCCCTTCAAAATATTGTTTTTATAAATAAGAACATAAGAATGGTCAGACCAATGGTCTATCTAAACCAGTATCCTGTCTTATGACAGTGGCCAATGCCAGTGGTTCAGAGGGAACGAACAGAATGGGGCAATTACTGGGTATTCCATCCCCTGTTCTCCAGGCCCAGATTCTGGAAGTCAGAGGTTTAGGGCAGTGGTTCTCAAACTTTTGTACTGGTGACTCCTTTCACACAGCAAGCCTCTTTTTATATATTTAACACTATTTTAAATGCAGGAAGCAAAGTGGGGTTTGAGGTAGAAGCTGAAAGCGCACGACCGCCCCCCCCCCCCATGTAATAACCTTATGACCCCTGAAATTAGGCTTAGTGGCCATAATTGCCAGGATTGCCTCTGGGGCTTTTTTTTTTTTTTTTTAAATTGGGGTTACATTAGCTATCCAGTCATCTGGTACAGAGGCTGATTTAAGCAACAGGTTACATACTGCAGTTAATAGTTCCACAGTTTCGTATTTGAGTCCCTTCCAAACTCTTGGGCAAATACCATGTGGTTCTGGTGACTTATTACTGTTTAGTTTATCGATTTGTTCCCAAACCTACTCTATTGTGGGACAGTTCCTCAAGTTTGTCACCTGAAAGGAGTGGCTCAGGTCTGGGAATCTCCCTCATATCCTCTGCAGTGAAGACTGATGCAGAGAATTCATTTAGGTTCTTGGCCAAGTTAGACATGTTTAGCTCTTTTAATCCTTCCTCATAAATCAATTCCTCCTTTATCTTTCTCTAATTTTCTAGCTTATTTAAATTTTTACATATCTTTTCCAAAATAACTGTTATTTAGGATGCATATCCACACTGGCTAATCTGTATACATTCACTTTTTTCCAAGTATGATCTTTACTGCTTTGTATTGATAGCTATTTTTACATTGTTTAAACTATTTTTTTTCTACTGCCCTAACTAGATTTTTAAATGAGTGTATCTTACACCTTTTCTACTGAGGATTTCAGCCATTGGTGGCCAGCCACCAGTGTAAATAGTATTGCTACAGCAGGGAAAACCATAAGTTCAGAGAGACAAAATCACCGTACGCCATATTTTTCATGATGCAGCTTGCCCAGATTTCATGCAGTTTATAGCACTTCATAACAGTTTTGCCTCTCTGAACTAGGGCCTTGTGCCAGCAAAGCTACACTGGTGGCTGGCCACTGATGTCTGTAATTGGGGCAGATCATCAGTATAGACAAAGCTTTAGCTTCAGTATTTATGATTTGTCATTAACGGTATCTTCCATATTTACTAATGGTCCAGCTTTCTCTTTAGGACTTCTATTTTCCTTTATATATTTACTGCACACAAAAAACTACATTGAACAAACATTATTAAGGTTGCAAAGTCAAGCATTCAAAAGTTAGGAAATACCAGAATTAAGGTTACCTGTGCCTTATGATACAGTCTTTAATTACATAATAACATACTATTTTTCCACAGGATCCCTACATGATTCAGTGCACAGAATGGACAGTGCTCACTATTAAATATTTAGCAGCTAGTAAGTATTTTGTTTTCTCCTTGATGTTTAGTGTGTGGCCCCATCTTTTACTATGCACTATTCAAACTTTGTGCTGAAGACAGAATTATTCATTTCCTCATGAGCGCTCATTCCTATAGTATCTGATTGCTTCACAAATATTAATGAATTTCATTTACAACACCCTTGTGAGATGAGGAGATGCTATTATCCTCATTTTTCAGATAGGGAACTGAGACACTCAGAGATTAAGGTTAAAAGTATTCTGTAATTTTGGGTACCCTATTTGAAATGGCTAGGGCCTGATTTTTCAGGGTACTTTGCATTATAACAGCATTGGGGTGTATTGACCTCACAGATGAAGCAGGTGCCAGAAAGGTCTTGGAGGCAGGGCAAGCCCTGCCCCTCCAGCCTTGTCACTCATGTATGATAGAGAGGAGGTCTTTAAAATGCAGGAAACTGCAGTCACCTTGGGGAGGAGCAAGAGTATCCTAAGCAGTTACAGTTGTGAATGGCCAGCACTTCGTCAAATCCCAGGTTCTCAAGTCAGGCACCTAGAAAATGAGGAGCACACAATTAGTGACTACCTATGAAAAGTTTGTTATAAGTGACTCAGCTAGTATCACATAGGAACTCTGTGACAGAAGAAGGCATACAATCCAATTCTGCCTTAACCATGAAATCATTCTTTCTTTTCCTACAATCCCCTGCCTCATTCACTACACACCTTTGAACTTCTGCAACAAATGAAGCCAGGGTCCTACTGACAATAGCCTTCTTCACTATACAGCCTGTATTCATCCCCAGAACAAGTCCAACCCTGTGCACTGAATTAGGCTGGGGGTCCTATGGAATAAACAGCAGTATGAATATGTCATTAAAGTCAGTACCATTATACATATGCCAAAGAGTTCTTTTAATTAAGGTTCTTTTAATGTAGTTTGTGTGTGTAAACTTTTTGAGATTTTTAAGAAACAAACTGAAAAAACAGAAATTTCATCATGTGCTATCATACTGTTACCCAAATGGGTTATCAGGGGTTGGAACCTTCAGATCCACCACATAGACCTCTGCCACTTGAACTAACAATGTAACAGATAGTGGCAGTAGGTTGTCATCCTCTGTGTGGGATGAGACCCTTTACCAGTGGGTTTCAGAGAGATTTGCTGACAGCAGAGGAATCTTGCATTCCATTCCAGGCTCTGCAATGGAGTGTGCTCTAGTGATCACCATTTCTTCTCCCCATCACCCCCCCAGTGTGATGCCTTCTTCCCATCCCTACTAACCTTTCCTTGTCCCAGTTCTGTCTTCACTCTTCATCCCAGTCTCATTTTCCTTCCCAAGCCAGTCCCAGTCTCCACACCTCAGGCTTCTAATCCCAATACAAGCCATCTTGCCCAGAAAGCCCTAGTTTCACCCCTCGGACTCTGTCCCAGTCCCAGTCTCCTTGCGCGACTAGTCTAAGTCTAAGTCCCCCATCATCCAGTGCTTCCAGTCTCCCCTAGCTCCTTATCTGATCTCAGACTCCCCCTTCAGCTACTGGTTCCCAGTCCCCATCCCCATTTCCCTCTCGGACCTAGGCCTCCTCTGCACTAGAAAATTAAGTTGACTTAACTATGTTGCTCAGGGGTGTGAAAAATCCATACTCCTGAGCAGTGTAGTTAAGCTGACTCAACCCACAGCATAGACAGTACTAGGTTGATGAAAGAATTCTTCTGTCAACCTAGCTACCACCTCTCAAGCAGGTGGATTACCTATGCCGACAGGAGAACCCCTCCCATTGGCATCGGTAGTATGTGCACTGAAGCACAGCAGCTAGCAGATGTGCCACTGTAGCATTTCAAGTGTAGATGTGCCCCTAGTCTCTTTGACCAGCCAGTCCCAGTATCCCCAACTCCCAGTCCTAATTTCCTTCTTTCCCTCCTTCCTTACCTCCTGGCTCCTTGTTCCAATTTATGCCAATACCCCCCTCCCCCTGCCCGCATGTCCAATTCTTGTCCCCTCTTCATTCAAATCAGGGACTTTCTTCTTCCACATTGCCTGGGCCCAACAAGGGAGGTTTGAGAGCACAGGACGGACAAGCTCCCTGCTGTAGGTTTAGGGGCCCAGGTGGAGTATGGCCTACAGCAGTCCAGAACTTCAATTGCAAGGAAGATCCTGCTCAGCGCTGAGCTGGAGCATGCCCAGTGCATATGGAATCTTCAGGGAATTTTGCTGCTAAATCTAAGAAATCTCTACTGAGTATGAGCAAACTGCTGGTTTTCAAAGAGTTACAGTTTGGCCAGATTTTGGTGAATTTTCATGGACATGGCAAAAAGCATATGCCTGACATAAAAGCTACTGTCCTCCCACCCCTGCCAAACTTCAAGTCCTTGGTCCAAAGCATAGGGGCTCTAGACTGTGCAAAGAACAGGTTGCCAGAATATTTTAGTATGTGCAAAATAATGTATTTTTCCATAACCTTGTTCTCAGAAATGGCTACACAATTTTGGCTGAAATTTTCCAGACAAATTCAGACTGAGGCAGATACACAGCATGGAAACTTTCAGCTCAAATGATTAAAGTTTGGACAGTTATAAGCAGGTTCTTATAATGAGAAGCATCAGACAACCTTAATAATATGCAGTGCTACCAGCCCTGCCTATAATAAAACCTTTCTCCCCTTTGGCTAGCATTAGTTCACTATGGTCTTTTGTTCATAGATTTTTCTTGCAAGTCTTAATTCTCTCTCTCTCTCTCTCTCTCTCTGTCTTGTATAGATATATAAATAGTGGATACAAAAGCTGAGGAAAGAGAATTAGCAAGAAATAGGGGAGGGATTGCCACACTGCGGGGTGAGAGGATGTAGGACCAGTGGGGGGAAGACAAAAAAAATGGGGGAAAAGAACAGACTACAAAGGAGAGGTCCCACACCGAAGGGACTGGAGCATAGAGTGCCTAATAGTGGGGTTAGGCATACACTGAATAGGAAGGTGAAAAGGAGACCAGAGGTGACAAGGATTTGTTGTATGTGTGTAGGGGGGAAATAATAAAATGAAGAGAACAAACATAGGAAACTGAGAATTCCAAAACTATGCTGAGGTGGTAGTCAGGGAGCCCTAAGGAGGAGGTAGAGACAGAAGAAGGGGAAAAAAAGCAAATGACTTAATATGTTTGTTTCAGCTGCCAATCCAATCAACTACTATTGTGAACTAGATCAGTGGCCAAAAGAAACTGGGAGATAGAACCTTTCCCTTCTGGATATTTTTAATATTTCTCCAATGTACGAATCCCCGTCATTTGAAAAAATATATTTGTGCATGTGGGGAAAAACACTTATTGCCAAAAAATAAATCTTTACTTCTTGGATCATAAAGTTGTTCTCTACGTAATTTAGGAGCTTCTTTGATGATGCATGTTTGGCTGTGTTTCTTACTCAACAGATACAACAATGGTTAAAATCTTCTGTAATTACAGGATGGCACAGGGCCGACTACTACAAGAATTAGTACATTTTCATTCTTCTTCAGTCCTAGTGGTTTGTAGCAGATGCCTACTATCATTTCTCTTTTGTTTTTCATTCCTTGTTTTCCTTTCTCAAAGAATTTCATCACTACATCTACCACAGTTGAATTACAGCTTGGTGGCAATAAAAATACTTTTGACATAATGTGTCAACGCTGGAGGGAGTTCAGGGTAATTTCAGGGTGTCCCTTGAAATGCAGTATTCTAGTCATCCACTCATCTAGCCTTCTCCTAAAAAACAGCACAACTGTTTCCAAAATAATGCTTTGGAAAGGAAATTAGTTGATTTTTCGTTGCTTTATAAAAATGTCTGTAAATAGTTCTCTGAAAACACAAGCTATATACTTAATACAGACTCCTTGTTGTATGCCTCTCCCTTATAAAAACAATAAATCCATTTCAAATGATTAATTTCATGATTTTTTAATAATTTATTTTGTAATAGTCTTTTATTCCCTGCTGCTGTTGTGTCATCTGGAACATAAATAAATCTATAGCCTGCTCTTTATTATGAACCCTCAGTGCCTGACTTGAGTAACTGGGCTGCTCTCTGGGAAGAGTTGTTGTGTTGCTATGTATATAGGGTGTCTTCTACATATTTATGCGGAAAGAGATAGAAGGATCCGTTTAGCAGCAGATTCCATGGTCTTGTCCCACCACCTTAGTCTCTAGTAGCTTTGCCACCACCCAGTGTCCCTTTAATCCTGTCCCTCCTTTATGCAGCGGAACTGCAATGTTTCCAGTGGTGCTGGACCTTCTTGGCCAGGGAAGGTGGATTTGCTCCAATGTGAATTAAAAAGTCTCTTTCTGCACACACTTTCTTTCAAATTAGCTGACATTTGTATTCTTTCTTCTACTTCCTGCATTTAGTACACTTTGTTGGACAGGCTCTTACAAGAATACTACACAAGAGTGATATAAGTTAATTAGAATTATCTCACAGCATGGTGATCAATTATTACCATTTGAAATGTCTTGAAACTGTGATAACTTGTGGTAATATATAATATACTCATTACACAGTCTTGAGGTGGGGATGAAATTAGCCAATTTGTTTTGTCCACTGCAGTGTTAATTCCTATCTTCTTTAATGTATAATCACTTCTTAAATTTCCCATATTGGCAGATTGTAACGTTATGCTATGAAAATAAATGTTTAAATGAAATGTACATTTTCATCATTTTCTTGTTAAAATGCATTTTTCCATCAATAGTATTTTGGGAAATTCATTTCAAAAGCTAAACAAGATTTTCACCTTTTCAAATCATCCTTACTAAAACTAGGCCAAGAACTACTGAATTTTTTAAAATAAATAAATAAATAAATAAATAAATATTTTCATGAGCAATTTGTCTCTATCTTAGGCATGGCAAAAACCAAAACCAAAACCAAAAAAACCTTCCAAACACAAACCAACCATAATCCAATAAAGCCATAGCTGCCTAAGTGTGCAGACATTCTGAATCAATAGTTCCGAGAGGTGTGAATTGTCCAATTCATCTCACTGGGGTGATAACTTTGAAATCTAATGTTGCAAATTGCATTTCATGTCAACTATTAAACTTCTATTAACTATTTTACTGTTGATCATTTTAACATCCAGATAATTTTCCTTCCCCACAGATCCTGCTTCCTAGCAGGTGTCAAAATCTCCAACTATTCCCCACCCATTGGCCAAAACATCCAGCTGTTCCTGACAACTTCTATAATATGTACTTGTATGTATTTTCAATGCAAGATAGTGCAGCACACTGAAAATTCAAAATTGAGGGGCATCTTAAAATATCATATCATTTAAGTAACAAAGGAAGTACTAGAGTGATTATGTTATTCAATTTCATATTTAATGCATGATGCATTGGAGTTAACCCACAGAATTAATATGTCTTATTGCAGAATTTATTTAGTTCAAGGTTGCCATGGAGTACACAGGGCCTTGACTATAATCTTGTAGACAAACAGCCATGTTCACACAATGCACAACGAAAAGCCAAACTAGTGTACATATAGGTGGGAGTGATGATTGTTAGCAGATATGGAGAGTAAGATTCTACCCTCTAATGTGTATCCACAGTTCATCCTAGCAGGTGATAGGCTGGTGGCCATTTGACATATGTCTTGGTATTAAACAATGCCTAATTTGGGGTATCCCCTCTAGAAAACTTGGCTAATTGTGTCTTCCTGTAGATGGTCAGCCTCACTGACCTTTAAGCCAGATCATCCCACAAACTTTCCTACATAGTCCAGATGCTTGAGCTGTAGGGCAGAAACTCACTTGCTGCTGAACCAAATCTTAGCATAGTCATACTGATACTAGATTAAAGCACATTGAGTAGAGTTTAGGTATTTCTAATTTCCAGGTAATCCAGAATTTATTTGTGAATTTTGTACAGTTCTGCAAATATTGGTCTCAACAACTCACATTAGGGGGTTTTTGGACCCATCATTCATTATTCTTATGTTCCCAGGTGAAAACTGTAGACTAGATCCCCAGCTGTTGTAAACCAGTGTTGGAGTATCAAAGGAGCTATGCCAGTTTTCACAAGCTGATAATCTAGCTCCCTGAATCTAAATACCTTTTTCTGTCTTTGGCTGGACTAGAGGCTGCCGCCCTATTTCTCTGAGGAACTGGCCACAGTTATCCATGGATTTTTTGCCTCCAAGACAGATTACTGTAATGTTCTTTAACATGACTTCCTTGAAGACCACAAGAAAGAGTCTGCTAATGCAGAATATTGACACTCATTTGCTAAGCAAAGTGACCTTATAAGACTATAGGAAGGCAGGCTCACCTGTTTCTTAGAGTGCAATCTCTGTTGTTTAATATCAGTTGCAGTTGGCTGGAATGTTGCTGTCTCTCCCTAGAACTGAACTCAAAGAGCAGATAGCAGAGCATTTTCTGTGGAAGGCTATGTCTACACTACCCGCCGTATCGGCGGGTTACAATCAATCCCCGAGCGTGCTTATATTGATTCCGGAACTCCACCAACCCCAACGGAGTTCCGGAATCGACAGGGGGAGCTGCGGACATCGATCTCGCGCGGTGAGGACGGGTGAGTAATCCGATCTTAGATATTCGACTTCAGCTACGTTATTCACGTAGCTGAAGTTGCGTATCTAAGATCGATTTTTCCCCGTAGTGTAGACCAGCCCGAACTTGCTCCCACTGACCGTGAATAGGTGAGTGATTTTTTTTCAGTGTGTGATTAACATGGGGAGACAGCTAACGTGTATAAATTAGTGTATGAATAAACACACTTTTTCTTTTCTTGAGCCAACAATTTCCCAGCAACTGACATTTTTATTAAAATTCTGTGACATGCAGAGAAAATCCTCTTATGGACTGTTTAAGTCCCTTTATACTAAAAATAAACTTTTAAAGTTCCCTGCACCCCTAATTCAAAGAAAATTTAATTGGGGATTCTTCTCAGAGCAGCTCCCAAAAAAAAAAAAAAAGTACAGCTGCATGTGATTTAGCAGGATTGGCATTTAAGAGAGCAATATAACTTTGATCAGTTTGTGTGAATTATGTGACTGTAATTCTGTAAGCAGTAAGTCCAAATAACAGTAGGAAGATATCCCACTAAGACAAAATATTCTTACGTTTATGCACCAGAGATGGCAAAGATTGAATTGCTGATTCAGAAAAAGTTTTAATAAAATGTTACTTGATTGAAGAAAATACTTGATACAGGACTCAGTATTTCATGATAATTGTCTTGAACTTACAGTGAGAGATCAATGTTGTTCTGGACCCAAAGACAGAGGCCCAAAGATGCTACCATTACTCAATCACTGTTCAACATTAAACAGTTTTAAACAAGGTTCAGGGGTTGGTATACAGAGACTTCAGCCTGCTTAGAACTATGGCAAACCCACCATTAAAAATTCTTTTTAACCTTTTATTAAAGATGCAGAAAAGAAGGGAAAACAGTTAAAGCCATTTCAAGTGTCAAGTATTTAATAAGGCTTTTTTTTTAACAATATCCCTTGTTCCCTTTCCTTTTGGCCTGAGAGAGATTTTAGAAGGAAAAATCCCACTTGTTTAACAGTCGTTTAGATGGTATTAAAGATGATCATAACTGTCCTTATGGGGAAAAGAGAAGTTAGTAGAAATGGGCTAGAGCTGTCTCTCTGTCATTGTTAAAGTCTGAACCTGTTTCCTAGAATGCAAAACAAGACAAACACACACAAAGGGGAGAGAAAAAACAGCTAGGATAGAAAATGCAGCTTCTGTCTCTGGTGTCAACTCTCACTTGCAACCTCACTGCTGGAGAAACATAGGCACAGCACATGGTCTTATCAGCCACTCTGAGACCTGGCAAACTTGTACAACATTATGTTGTTTAGGGCATTGCTTTTAGTTGACTTTTCCTTGTCACAGGATTACAACAGTGTTGCAAAATATACAATCTTGGCTTGCTAATCCAAACTCTTATTAAATGGAAGGAAATAGGAGAAGCATAGGAAAGAGAAGAAATGAAGTGGAGAAGGAATAGGATACATTATGTGGGGGGACGAAATCTCACATACCAGGTGGTATTTGGGGTTTAGCTGGAGCTGGTGGAGGTGGCTGTGTCATCTGGATTCCTTTCTCTGGCCTGGTGAGAACGTCTCTCAGTATTAGGATGGAGGTCTTAGGTTCCAGGAGATGGTCGGTGTGCCAGGATACTGAAGCTCACTCTAGTAGCCAATTTTTCTCCCCAAAGTCTCTTTCTTAAAGACCTCAAAAGGGAATTATGGGTAGAATAGCACATCCCTCATTATTTTGTCCACCACTTACCCCTAATATCTGACATACCAATTTTGGTTTATTAATTTTTGGTCCTCAATCCTTCCTATTTACCAATCATTGTCTTAACAAAATCCTTGAATTATATCAGTAGGCCTTTTTGTTCGACTGATTCAGTGTCTTCCTTTTCGTACCCTTTCTCATCAACATTTGTTGTTATAGGTTATTATGATATCTTAGGGACTTTTACTTACTTTTTACAGTTGAGCTCAGAATTACGGTAAATTTATAAACCCAATTATTACAACAGGCTCCACACCAGTTTATGCATTCAGCAAGAAAACAAGCAAGGAATCTGTTGAATAGGGTGTAAGTCCATATAACATAATAAGAAAATACCCCTAAATGTGGTTTACTCTTAATTTACAATGGCAACACTATATGTGACCGGGTCCACTAGGCAATGCTTAAACCTCTTTTTGTGAAGTTTTTTGTTGATCTAAAATGCTTTGTCTATTTTTAGGAAATTCCCAAAGAAATTCTAATTTTAGCAGAAAGATTTAATGAAGCAAGAAAAGGAAGTTTTGCTCACTTCTAGTACAAATGCTGACATAGTATGTTATTAATTATACAATGGCATAAATAATAAAGAATAAGTCAAAGACTCCATCCTGGGGGCATTATAGTGCAACTAACTTATCTCTTTTAGCATCTGGAGGAATCCTCTGACCATGACAAAGAAGTATGTTCCTTGGGCAAGAGGAGCATCCTGAAAAACAAATTCCTTTCCTATATTTTTGCATTCAATTCAGACTGCCTATTGGTCTCCACTGTTTGTACCCATTGCATTAGTCTTGACCTTGATTTTTTTTCTTCCTAAATGTCTACTGCTGATCTGCCTGTCATCACCCTTTCAACACTGACCATGCATACCAGCACCTAGAACCCACTTCTTTATCTATCCTTTCATCTGTTTTCAACTTTAGTATTTCAACTCCCTTTTTGCATTCCTATACCCTGCATGTACAGAATGATGCCACGACCCACCTTCTTACTCATAAAGGAAGTGAAGCCACATCAGCCCCCTTGAAGCAACTTTACTGCTTACCCATTAATTTAAGTATCCCATTTAGAACCACCCTGTTTTTTAATAAAACCCCACTAACTTACCTTAGAATTCTCAGATAAAGTTCTGCGCTACACTAATGTAAAACTTGGACTAACTCCAGTGACTCCAATGAGTTACTCTGGATTTAAATCTTCTCTCTTTTCCTCGTATCTACCCTTTTACACAGTTTTGTCACTGTTGACGCAAAATTCCTCTCCTTTGCAGAGTCCAACCCTCCTGTATATTTCCTGTTAATTGACTCCAATTTTCAGATAGAAGCTAAAGATATATTTTTCTCTTTGACCCAATCGTCTTCTTCAACCTTCCTTTGCAAGTATTTTAATTTAATAAATAATTTCTCTCTCTCCACAAATTGTTTTGAAGGCTTAATTTGTATATACAAAATATAGTGGTATTGCATAGTACTTTATAAAGGAGGTAGTAGCATTTATTGCCCTTTTGCAAAAACAGAGCCTGAACCAGCATCCCTTATTGACACTAATAGTCTTTACTCAGGTGAATTGTCTTATAGACTTCAGTGGAACTACTTGTTTGGGTGAGGAGTACTTGCATGAGCAGCTCTGTTCTTTTCATGGAGGTCAGAGGAGGGATTAAAATTAATCAATCTGATTTTGGCATGCGAAGACCCAGAGTTTGCCCTTGTACCAGGTTTTAGGAATGTGCAGCAGCAGGAAATCTGGGGGCACCAGCTTTGGGGTCAACAAAAGTGGCAGCATCAGAATTATTACATAACTATAATAAGGAGTTTATCATATGCTTCCAAGCAGTTCTTGGATATTACTGATGGCTATATGGTAGAGTACCATGTAAAGTCAACCTTGTGCACAAAGGTGCTGATCATACAAGGTGCTGAGTAACTCAGAGATTCTGAGTGCCCTCAATTCACATTGAAGTCTGTGGGAGCACTCGAAGTGGGCTGCCTCCTGCTTCATCCTCTTCTTCCCTGCTTGTTTCCTTACCTAGTTTAAGAGCCACATAACGTATTAAGTGGTTTTGTAGTCAGTTAACACTGTTGCATAAAGCCTCAGAATTCAGTGCAGCTCTGCCACATCAATTGGACAGAGTTGGGGCATAATTTAAGTTTAATGTGGCACATAGTAAGTGCATGGAGCCTTGAATACCATGCAGCTGATAACACTCGTCTTACCATGTATAAGAGGAGTGGGGAAAAAATTGTGTTTAAAAAAAAAAGCCAAAATAGAACCCATAGAGGGTAATGACAATGTTTTGTTATCTTTATGTTGTTTTCTTTGCATGCTTGTTAAAAAGTGGAGTCAGAGTGTCTGAGACAGAACCCTAACAAGTTCCTTCTAATCAGCCTCCGAATGTTTCTGTCAGGCACAAGAAAAATGCTCAGCTTGAACAAAGCTGCATTTTTCCCCCAAGAAACACATTTGTTTAAAGATTGGCCTGTCAATTTGTGAATCAACATTTCGGCTTTTTGCTCAGACATCATGCTTTTACTTTTTTTTCCCCCAAGAAGGGGAAATAATACAAAGCTGCTATTTGTTGTTTGAAGGAAGTAAACTTCATCAGGTCGACTTAGATGTGTGCTTCAAATGTCACTCAGTACAGCTTTCTTGTAATGAAATGCTGCATACAGATTTCTTCCTTTAGGCTCAAGGGGATTAGACCCAGTAAAAGAAAAATTCAGTCTTCCTTGCTGTGGTGCATCAGAGTGAGAAGTTTAAAATCCACAATTTATTCAAATATTGATATTTCTACTTGTCAGAAGAGAGGTGCCTTGAAATTTCCACTGAGCACTGTTGTCAGAAGAATTGCAAGAAATGTGTCAGATAATTCATAAATGGAGTTCACTACTGTGAAATCAGTTGGGAACAGCAAAAAAAATATATTCTTGTCGATGTAGAATAGGGGCAATATAACAGAAAATAGCACTCACTTTTCCATCATGTCAAGCAAATGCTCAATTTGGGCCAGGTATTTTTTTAAACAGCTTGCTGCTTCTAGAGAAGCCCACAATGCATGAAAAATGTTTTTGAGTTCTGCTTTGTAGACAAGAGATCTGTTTGTTGTTTTTTCCCCTCTGAGACCATCTATTTCCCATCCTGCAGTAGCCAATCAGAAAACAGTGATTTACAAGGCTTTGTAAGCAATCCTGTTTCTGCATGTGTTTTGCATTAAGGCCTTAAAAAGCTGTGAACGGGTAGGGTAATCATGTAAAGCACTAGTGTAAATTCCAAACTGTTGATAGCAGTGAGCGAAGCTTCAGAATTTTTCTTAGTATTTTTTAACTGGCCCCAACGTGTGCTGAAGTCATCCATTACTTCACTTTGAGGTTGAAGAAGTAGAATGTATAGCTTGATATTCCATACATAGGACAACATTCAGCATGCTCAGAATTCTTTTGTGCACTTGAATCTTGTTTTTCAGAAACTACTTTCGGACACCAACAGTGTAATACTTTATGTGCATCGCCTCTTAGATCCAGTCATTTCTTGTTTAAGATAAGAGTACTAGTTAAGTCACTGGTATTTGCTTTTGTGTGTCAGACCACATTTCAATGAGGCAAGAATGTGCAGAAGGGCTGATTCTTAGCCATGGCATTGACAAGCATGTATGCAGATGATGAATAGTAGAAGAACAGAAGCTGGGGCAATAAAGAAAAATTACTATGAAAACACATCTCTTGTTGCCATATGATCACATAGTTCACAGGTCTGCTGACAAGAGGCATTCTAGTGCAGCCTGCAACCCATCTGGGAGGTGGTGATAGGAAATATGGGAAATATTATAAGGTTATACATCAGTTAAAGAGTTGCCTGAAGCATCTTTATGAATGTAGATTTTATAATAAGTAACCTATAATATTTTCTATTTTTCATTTACCGCATTCAAGATATATATTCTATAATTTTATTGAAGTTTGCTTTCAATATCTTTGAAGAAAAAAGACATTACACATAGCTAATTTAAAGCTTACATGGACTATTTTACAGATACTTTAAGAAATCTAAAATGCTACTGGAGTCTTTTCTTAGTCAAAATGAATAGCTGACCACAGCATCTAGTATAGACATTAAAACAATAATTTTATTTATATTTCATTCCAAATATACAAATTAACTTAAGATGACATCATTTTTCTGAAGAGTAAATTAAGCTGTAAGGCCAAATTCATCCCTAGTGTATCTCCACCAGAGCCAAAGGCTTGAATGGGATGAAGTTAACCCACAGACTTTATTTGGAGCCTACGCATGATTTTTTTTGCAAAGTCTATAAACCCTTTTTCTACACTAGCAGTTTCAAATGCTGCAACAAGCCCTTATTAGAAAGCATCTTTTACAGTATCCATACATATTTACTCTAATATTTTCAAGGTGTTTTATTTATAGTTATAAAGTTACAACTGCTTTCTAACCCTTATTTATTAGCTTCCTTTCTTCCTTTGGTTGTTCCAGAGTGGACACTATGAGACACTGACATCTTTGGCTCGTTAGAGCATAGATGCCTGCAGAAGCTGACGTTTTCCACGCCTGCTTGCAGCCTATTTCTCCTTTACACCCATTGCTTACTGTCTGCTTGGTGTCTAGGCGAATCTGTCATCTGTGCCAGAGCACAGCCCACTGCACCACTGACAGTAAGAAGGTAAACGCTTGCTGCCTGAATCCCCCATTAACTTTGTGAGGCGTATTGATTTCTTGTAAAAATAATGATATTGACAGGCTTTCCAGGAGTAATTGTTTCCAGAGCACAAAGGTCAGTGCTGAGAGTGAAGGGTTTTGGAGCTGGGGTACTCTACAGACATTTGTGTAAAGTGTTGGGGGATGGATAGAAACCAATAGCAACAGTTTGAGACTTCAGCAATTTAAGTACATTGACAAAACACCTAGAAGGGGGTTGGCAACATTAGCCTCACAAGTCTTTAATAGCAAACAGTTCAATTTGTACAATATGATTATTCAGCATGTGGATATTTGTAGAGGAAAACAAGGGCAATAAAATATAGCTCTAGCCTCTGTATCTATGTGTCTCAAATACCATAGACATATGGGTCTCTACTCCAGTTTATTTAAAAATGTTTAAAGCTATTTAAAACCTCCAGACCAATTCTCAGTAAAGTTCTTCCTGGTTTTAGTATACACATTTTGACTTGTTACTGGAAAAAAAGTAAAGTATTCTATAAACAAAACAAACATGGTTGTCATTCACTTGAATTCACTGGACTGGCCAGAGATTATCTGTGTATTTGCCATATGATATCCTTGTGTTGAAATGCAGTCTAAATCCTGTGGCTACCCCCAGAAGTACAGGCACAGGGGAGATGGCAGTGAGTACTGGCACTCTCGAGAAATCAAGAGCTCCCGTCGTTAGTGTTTTGTCACATAGATGAGCATGTAACTCACTGAGAGCTGTTGAACAAACAAGCATTAGACAGTCAATAGTGTTTCTGCAAACTAATTGTGTCTGAAAAATGAACTGCTCTTGTAAATTGCCTGTAGTTTTGACATGAAGCAGGAAGATATTCCATGAGACTGAATATCCATCTGTTTGTCTGTCCAGGATTTTCTTCCTCAAAGCAGAGAACAAAAAAGCTGAAAAATTTTGTTCTGCTGTACTGCAGCATCCTTGTGTTGTACTATCAGCTTGGGGCAATGTATGCTGAAATACACTGGGGTGTTCAAAGCCACATTTTTCCAGTCTTGAAATAAAAAAGGGATAAAATATGCACCAAGAAGGAAAAGCAAACACAGTATATTGTTGTTACTGTTTTCTAATACTAAACAATTAATTTGTGGTAAAATGGCATCCAAAATGCAGAATAATTAATTTCATTTTAAAATAAAGAAACATGAAAAACAAAACACGTGATAAAACCATGCTGCCAAAATAGGTATAGATTATTCTAAAATATTTGTTACTATCTCACTATCTGTCACATGCTTGCCAACATTTTAAATCCGTTATGTTATTTTTAGATGGTAAAAGTAAAATGTTATTGTAATAGCCAGCCATTCCCTGAGCTGGGACTCCTAGGAAAATATGCTGTGTTTGTACAGGCCAACTAAAAGGGCAAAAAGCTTCCCACTTTACTCACACAGAGTAAGGCAAGCAGGATTTGATTTATTTTATAAAACATGCTGCAACCTTTAGAAGGTGGAGAAGTTACTGGGGTGATACTGTCTGAAATACATAATTAAAACTTCTCATAAATTGCTATTAATTATACTATTAATTATTATTATTCTGTGTTCTAGGCCTTAGCTATATACAGAGTCCCTGCATTGAAAAAATTACAATCCAAGACAATGTGCAGCATATAAAGGGTGAGGGAGAGGGATAAAATGTATAGAAACATTTCAAAAATAAATAGTTATCACCATTCTTTTTGTAGCTCAGATGACAATAAAGCTGTCTTGGGGCCACATATATCCCTCCTTAACTCCATTGACATCAAGGAATTAACTAGTGATGAATTTGGCCCTTGCTTGCCTGTAACAACACAGGTCTTTGAGCAGTAATGTGTTAACAGCAGAAACAAAGACACATTCAAACAGGTAGCAATGTGTGACTGTAGTATGCCCACTTTTTTTTTTTTTTCTAAATTGTTAAATCTGGTCATTGTGACTAATGAACTGCAGCACAGGCTTATCAATTATCCTGATAAACAGCAATTCTGTCATTGATACTGGTTTTCTCTGAGTTTTCTTTGA
>NC_133783.1:40834356-40841856 GCF_003597395.2 Chelonoidis abingdonii
TTGTATTTGGCAGCAAATTGCTGAGATTCTGACTAAAGCTGTTTTTATTTTCCATCTTTTTCTTGTGGCCATCTATTTTAGTAAGGATCATTCAGTCCAAATTATTTTTAATTTACACTCAGCCAGTATGTAAATCGTATTGTAGAAATCAATGTAGGAATCACTCCTGAATTCTGCACAACATTGGAGTATATAGTTATTAAATTAATTTAAAAAGGCACTACATAATATATAAGAAGTCCTAGTTCTGGTTACATTTTGTATAGTATGTAGTTTTCCAAACAGGTCTCTAAAATTACAAGTTTATTTTGTACCAGTGTAGAAAGAAAAAAAGATCCAAAACCAGTTTCACTCTCATAGAACCAGTGATGATGTCTCTGGCAAAGGAAAGCAGGGTTGAAGTGAACCATCTGAAATCTATAAATATACACAAATATAGAGTCCTGGAAAAAAAGGCCAGTAATAATAGAAAATAAAATTCTCTGGGTTTAATATTTTTGTTCTTCTTCAGTAAGAAAATCAGCATATAAAGGAGAATAGGAAAATTAGTATAACATAACCTGTCACTTTAAAGTTCAGCATGACTACCATCTCCTCATACCTATAGATTCACTCAATGACTCCTCTAGGGATTCTCTTTTAAGCATCATCAGGATAAATGTATTGTTCCTGCTCCATAATTTCAAGTGATTTGTGTCAGAGATTAGCATTCAATCTGAAACAAAAAGGGGAACAATTGATATAAAAAGCCGATAAAATGAAATAGACTAATGGGTTAGTTGTAGACAACACCTTGGTGTCCTTATCTCAGTAAACCTACTTGTGTAGCAGTCATTGCCATGTCTCTAATGGGAGTACTTGGGTACATACTGGGTATGCACGGATAATTATTTTTAGTGCATTTTGGTATTTGGGAATAGAAGGTCAGCCACAAAAATATAATCGGCCATCTGTCTTTAAGCAGAACTTCCTATTGAAATCTCTATGGAGTTCTGCTTAAAGACTGACGATGTGATATATTTGTATTTAATGAATATCGATATCATCATCAACACTTAAATACATTACACTTGTAATAATTATGTCTGAAAATAATTGTTAGTACTTCTGTAATGCCTTGTATCCAAGGATCTCAATGTGCTACAAAGGTACTAACTAAATAAGACTCACAGGACCCCTCTGAAACGGATCTGTTGACACACATTTCAGAGTAGGTAGACTGAAACAACAAGAGGCCAATGACTGGCCAATACTGTGGTCACACAGCAGGTCAGTGGCAGAACTGGCAACAGAGTTCAGGACACTCGGTCCCCTCCCTTTACCCTCAGACATTCATTCAGGTTTCAGTGTTCTATCACATTAATTAATCTTTAAGAGCATATCTCTTCTTGACATAGGCATCTACAGTGGTCACCTCTGAAGAGAGTTTCCCCAACAGTTACCACACAATAGAATATCAGATACCACAGATATTACTTTTAATTAGAGTAGGAAAAAACAGTGGTAACTGTGATATCTGATGGCAAATGTTGACTTATTGGTGTCCAGTATATTTCTCACTAATGATAGTGAGTAAGATGTACCCAGCAAGAGAGATGCCCTCAGTATTTTACATATGAAGCAGTTATATGCAAATGATTGTTTTCACAGTATTTAAACTTTTAATATAAAATTTTAGTCTCAGCCAGTGAAGTAGAAATGACTGACTAGATCTCAGAGTTTATCTTTCAGAAAATGCAGGGTGGAGTTCTCATATTAGGAACAATACTAGATATTGAACTTGATAGTCTATATACTTGATAGTAGTCAAAAGATCAGGAGTAAAGAACTGAGGTCAAAGTCTGGGGCTGAGCATAGCTTTTCTTGCATTTGCTCCTCCTAGCTTCTTTGGCACCAGTTACCAGAACTAAGAGCAGGGAGACTATCTTTCCTGTGCTCTCAGTGTTCTGCTGTTGGTGTCAGGGCAGAGTGGAGAAGAAAGCAAGATGACTGGAATGCAGAGGATTGGACAGCCAGAGGGAGGAAGGGAGAATAGGAGCAGAGGGGGAAATAGGAGAGGCAGAAAAGAAGGGTCTGTAATCACTAGCATACAATTCCCTCCAGAAGTCTGGACTAGGACTCAGAAATTCTGAGTCTAAACATTCCTCTGCTCTCAAGAAATATTTGTGAAAACTACTGGCAAAGTTGCTGGTTCACACTGAGGATTATACCCTAATAGTGCTACCTCTTACTCAGTTAACTCAAGTAGAGGTCTGTGTTGCAGATGTAAAGGTTCCAGCCCTCCTGATGACCCATTTGGGGATCAAGATGATGGAATTTCTGATTGATATTTTTTTAAATGTAGGAAATTATGTTAAAAACACCAAAAAGAACCCCAAAACAGTGATAGGTTAAAAAATGTTAAAGGTGTAAAGTCAAGCACTCAAAGCTTAAGAACTACCAAAATAAAGTTTGTCTGTGCCCGCTCAATTTGCTTCCCTCTCCCCCGATGTGTATGCATTATGATACAATGTTTAATTACATGATCACATACTATTTTTTCAATAGAACCCCAGCCTCTTTCAGTACAGTTCTTAAATTAAAAAAAAAACCCAAAGAAACACATTAATAATACAGATTAATTCATCAAGCTTTCCCTATAAATCTAGAGATACCAACTTTCAACGTGTTCACTATGAGGCTGAATTACTTCACTGTTGTTCTAGTTTGGCATTTATGGTAATTTGTCAAGCTCATATGCAGTAATGGATTGACTCATATAACTAGAGCTATAATTGCAGTTGTTAGGTAGGCCTTCTTTATCTTAGCCTGTCTGAGTCTCCCATTCCTGCATGATTTCTTGCTGTGCTGAAGCCATGTGTATCTTGTTTTGTTTTAATACATTACTGACCCAGGGTCTCAGGTTACTGGGGTTCCTGTCATACATTTAGTTCCACTCTCATAAAGCATTGCACAAAAATGCTGTAACAAGGTAACAATCATTGCTCAATATACTAAGTATAAATGACATAGTGTAAAACTTGACTGCAGGAGAAGGTAGTCACTGAAAATAGAATACGCTAAGCCATTACTGTAAGGTTGTCTGTGTTATAAGGGCTCCTACAGTGGTGTGCAGTTATGTCTACTACATCTTATTTACCATTATAACCTCAATATTCATTGTCTCTTTACAACATACACTTCTCTATATAGGCACATCATGTTTGAATAGTCAGAAGAGTCTTAAGAAAGTGATAAAGCATAATTCTCTATTTTAACTAAGAATATAACGTTATTTGACCTAATATCATTATTAAGATACTGCTGAAGCCAAACAGCATCCTTTAAATTGTATTGGATAGAAACATAGTCAAAATTGATAAATAAAACTTACTCCGTACTAAACAAATTACTTAAATGTCCTTTTATTATGTGATGGTATCATCTTGACACTTACCTCTCTTTAGAAAGTGTCTTGAGTATAACAACAGATGCTTTGTAAACTTATCTTTTAATCTTTAAAAAACTTACATATTTCAAGAAGTTAACAGGTTGTTCATTTAATAGGGATCATCTATACACGATTTTTTTTATTAACTTGCTGGAAGGGGAAAAAGCAGTCTTGGCTAATATGAAGCATATTTTGCAATTATTATGGGAAAGAATTTTTCAGGTAGGAGGTGAAGAGACAATTTGGGAATTTTTGTTAGCTGAAATACTGCATATTAAACGTGAATTGTGATTTTCCATCTGGCCCTACTGGTTAGGAAGCTGCAGTTGGGCATGATCTTCACTGTCAATCAACAGTCCCCAACTGCGAGATGCAAGCCTCATGACGAAGCCCACCCCAACTCATTAAACCAAAGCAAACTGTATGAAGTGTGCCTCTGTGTGATTTTAATATTTGGTGCATGTGACAGGATCATTTTAGTGATTTGCAGGATTTATCTCCTCTTAAAAGTACTGCCTAAGGCTACTCTAATTGGTAGGAAAGCAAATTCCCCCTTCTCCTCCTGTCACTCTTTGTTTTATTTACTGAGAACTGCCGAAACCTATTTACACAATAATGAGGATAAATCACTGTGATGCTTTCAACACAAAGAGAAATGTTGCGTGAGTTGAAAGCTGTACAATTAAAACTAAATTCCAAATATTTCTGAAGTGGTGGCTACAGCTAGGAATAGTGAAATAAAAGTAAGACAAATGATAGGATTTTATATTGCAGCTCGTGGAAGAAGACAGTTAAAATTCTTTTATGATGGACAATTTCATTCAAAATTACAATTAAGTAAATGTATATAAAAGTTCCTCTCAGTGGTCCAGATGTTCTCCCTAGAAGTATACATGCAGAGGTCCTCAAAGTGCAGATCTTTCCCCATTCCACATGGAAAGGGAGCTCTGGTACCTTCACAACAATGGGGTCCTCACCAACTTGGGATGAAGTGGAGCCAACTCACCTTCTAGCCTGCATGTGAGGAGAAGGCTAGAGCTAGGGCAAGCATGAAGGATTAATGGACTAATGAATTAGGGATGCATATTACTTCTATGGGGCTGAAGGTGAACAATCTGGAAAAGGGACTATAGCCTCAAGCTGAGAGCAACCAGTGCCAGGGGCCAAAGCTGGTGTGTGGGCAGTGTCTGTGCATGGCTGGCATCTCCCTCTTCTGAATCCCAAAGGTATAGAAACAGCTTCTCTGTGGGAAACAGCCTTGTCACCCCTGACCCCCACCAGAATGCTTGGGGGAAAACCTCTCAGAGATTTCTGCACAAGATTTTTCCTCACACAGTTTTTAATTACAAGAGGGGACAATCTGGTGCAGTATTTGTAATAAAAGATAAAATGATTAATCATCTAGGGCCTGATGCTGCCCACAGAAGTAAACTGTTTGGAGCAGGGACTGTCTTCAGAGGTGTCTGTATAGCACCAACCACATTTTGGGCACAGCTGCAATATAATAAATCTCCTGCAGCTCTTGAATAAAGAGTCATGAATTTTGCTATAGTCATCATGCCACCGCTCATACACGTTTTAAGTCACAAATAGATGTCAAATTCCCCTACAGAAACTTTTGACTAAGAAATTTCCTCTGTTGTAACTGCGTTGTTGCATCTAGACTGATCCAACTATGTAGTGGAGACATAGTGCAAGTTTCATTGGTTAAAGTGCCGTTTAGCATGGTGTAGTATGTCCATCTCCCTCAGGCAGACAAGTCTTTAGGTCTAATGAAAAGACCATACTGTTGAAACTGGGGGAATACCTTAAAGATACTTTAGCTGCATGAAAAGAAAAACCCATTTATTTTTATGGCAGACTTGTTTTGTATTCCTGTATGTAAGATTCACAGATAGATTGCAACTCAATTAAAAAAAAATCCTAAATCCTTCCAAACATGCATGCGGGAAGAAAAAAAGTTTTGGCAGTTTTAAAAAAAACTTTGGCATTTTTATTGTATCAATCACCTTTTTTATTTTAGTTTCAAATCATGTGCCTAAAAATTATTATGGAACAGGTATTTTCTGTGATTAAGCATAGTGTAAAATACCAGTGAATACAATAAATGGGCAATACAAAATTTTCTCTCATGTTGGGACCAGGCTTTTTAATTGTCAGTGTTTGCAGTGTTCTGGTAGCCATCTTGGTCTCAGGCTATGAAAGAGACAAATTGCGTGAGGTAATGTCTTTTAATGGACCAACTTGTGCTGGTGGAAGGGGACAAGCTTCTTCCTCAGCTCTGGGGAAGGGAATTAGAGTGTACAAGCTCTGTCTGAGCATAGAACTCCACTCAGTGAAATCAGTGGTGAATCCTTTTGCACAGAACAGTTTCAAGGATTTAGTTTAAATGTATCAGTAAACTATTTATATAATCTTACCTCTTGCAAAGTCCGAAATCAGCATAATGATCATAAAGGAAACTATGAGCCAAATTAGTTGCTTGCAAAGTGGGTGCAGTGCCATTGGTTCTAATGGAACTGCACTTGATTACACTATCAGGTTGACATTTATTCTACCGACATAAAGTGTAACTAGTTAGTTAGTTAGTTAGGTTTGAACAGAGACAAATTGAATCTATTTCCGCATGTTAAAGTATCCTCACACCTTGGTGTCAACTGTCCAAAATGGGCCATCTTGATTATCACTTCAAAAGTTTTTCTCTGCTGCTGATAATAGCTTCTCTTAATTAATTAGCCTCTTACAGTTGGTATGGGTACTTCCACCTTTTCATGTTCTCTGTATGTATAAATATCTTCTTACTGTATGTTCCATTCTGTACATCCGATGAAGTGGGCTGTAGCCCACGAAACCTTATGCTCAAATAAATTTGTTAGTCTCTAAGGTGCCTCAAGTACTCCTGTTCTTTTTGCAGATAGGTGAATTCTGTGGTCTTGATCCTGTGTTCACTGAAGTCAATGGCAAAAGTCCCATTGACTTCAGTGGTGCAGGCTCAGACTCTATATAGGCAGAGTGCAGAGAGGCTACATACATAGCCACCAATTGCAGAGCTAGGATGAAGGCTGCCACACAGCAGCCTCCCCCATTAATTTGGTACTTCAGCCTGTGGCAGATATCACAGCTACAAGCCCTCTGTGTTGATTCCACAGTGATATGGGGATCTGTATGGATGTAGATCCATGGTCCACCCCAAAATAACCTTCAACACCAGCCTCACATAGGCTAATGGGGAAACCAGTTCTCTGGCCTTCAGTGGGTATGCAGGCACCCCGAGCTGCTATTCAGTTCACTGCCCCCTATTACAGCCCCTTTGACCCTTTTGTACAGCCTCCACAGGGGTGGGTAAGTGGTGTTGAAGGCTTTGCATCAAGGATGAATTTCACCACTAATGAATTTGGCCCTATTTGTCAAATAGTTCTCCTCTCCCATCTATTTTCAGTGAGTGACCTTTAGGTCAAATTTAAAAAAAACAAACAAACAGCATTAAAGCACACTCGTAATTTTGCAACCTCGATAATTGTGGGTGTCAGATGGAAATTTAGAAGCAAAGTTGAGGCCTGCTTAAAATGTGCCTCTTTACATGATGTATCTATTACAGATTTCTGTAAAACATTATAAAGTATTATAGACCTGATCCTAAACTAATAATGCTAATACCTGATACTTATAGACACTTTTCTGTGAGTTATGCATGCAGACTGCTTACAGGATTGTCTCCTACATTCCTCAAAGTACGGTTCTTGTGATGTCACACAGAGTACCTTACAAAGCACTCCACATTGCTATATTCAGTGCATCTGCACAGTTTAGGTGATGACTACTCACAGTGAAAAAAAATAATTCACATAAGCAGATTTTAGCACATTTACCAGGTCTTTTAACTTCATCTGACACTGTTTGGATGGCAGATGAGAGAAGTATATTTTTATATCCCAAGAGAGTTACTTTATGAGGACTCCTTCAAGGTGAATATTGGCATTTATTTAGCCTGAGCAGAAAATAAAAAAGAACATATAGAAGCATGAACATAGAAACACTGGAGTCAGCAAAGAGTCATTTATTTTGTTGCT
>NC_133783.1:40861856-40871856 GCF_003597395.2 Chelonoidis abingdonii
AAAAGCCAATTAAAGGGTAATAAAGTAAAGGATGAGAATTACCATTTGACTTCAAATGTCTTCTCTTCCTCTTTCTCTCTCTTTCCTTCTCCCCAATAACAGCATTGTCTCTATGGACAGCTTTTGTTCCAAAGAACTATGTTTTCTTATTATAGAATTGTATATAATGAGCTAAATCCTGCTTTCTTGATTCATAAAATTAGAGTAAGATTTGGTCATGTTCGCAATCATTCATTTGGTAGTATAGTAATATATTATCTGTAAGCGTTATTGAACACTTGATCTAAATGTCTACCTGAAACAAAGATAAAAAGTGAAACAAAACTGTTGGAACAAACAACCTGTCCTCCATCCTTTAAGATCTTATGTTAGGAAAAGCATATTTTATCGAGAGCATTGAGGTTATTTATTGTTATACTTATGTTGATTTGCATAATTGTGACCTAACTGGTTATATATTGAGACTGCTGTCTTTGGTTATGGATACACTTTTTCCCCCAAACAACCATGCCCAATGTTTTAAGTACAAATACTATAAAATTAGAGCGCATTGAGGAACTCTTGCATGAGCAACGTTTCCCGGTTTGAGTCCTTACAAATGATCAGAGATATACTTTTAAGAACGATGGTTCCTTACAAACGATCAGAGATATACTTTTAAGAACGATGGTTCCAAGGAGTAATGCTAATACAACTTTCCACAGTGCACACTACTTTTAGCAACAAATTGGTTTGAGTCGAACCAGACCAAAGCCACCAGTCATGCTAGGAGCGCTAAAGGTTTGCTAGCTCATCCATTGTTAAAATTCAAGTACAAAACTCTAGCTAGTAAATTTTCTTCAACATCTATTCTCATCTAGGTTAAAAATAGATAAAATGGATGAAAAGGTATTTACAGTGTTTTAAAAATCTCCTATGGAAAAGAAATTTTTTATATCACAAGAAAAAAAAAGCTCCTGTAGATTGTTATGTGCATAAGGTGGAGGCTTAAGAGCAGACACATTTGCAGATGAACTGCTTTTACTAGCTTCTCTGAGACATGACATTTGTTCAGAAGATTAGCCAGGTTGTAATGTGTAGCATAATTGCACTGTGCGGATGTCCCAGAAGTGAAAACCTAATTGCTTGACAGGACTATAACTTTGTGGTATGCTCTCACCTTGTTAGGTCCTTTTCTGATGCAGTTCAAATGAAGTCTGGCCGCAGGTGTGCCTAATTTACCTCGCAACAGAACGTGTTGAGTTTAATTGCACAGTGGTTGTTAGGAAAAATTGGTGGGTGGAATATCAAGTGACTTACTGTATGCTGATGGCAGATGGGCGTTAAGAGGCATTGTGAGCTAAGTGTATAGGTGAGATGAGTTAATAAAAGATGTAAATTTTATCTTAAAATAGTGAAGCCTTATGGTAGGTAATACATTTTAATTAAGAGGGTATCAGATCTTTCTTTAGCAGTAGGAAGAAAATCAAAGGGGAAATCACCAAGAAATACTGTTTTTTCCTTACTTCAGTATTTCTTTTAGGAGCAGTTTCCAATTGAGGATGTTTAGGAAGAATATTCGAAAAGATTAAATACATTCAAATGTGTAATGTGTGTACATAAATTACATAAATTGCAGAATACAACACAGGGACAGACAAAACCAGAGAAGTCTGTGTTCTCATTCTACTGATAGCAACAAAGTTTGAAAAACTACCTTAACATGAACCCAAAGCCAGTATCCTACTTTTTCCAACTCTAGGATTCAGTTCCCAAGAGTATAAGGCTTTTTCTGTGGAAAAGCAGCAAGCTCTATCCTCTCTGCTCTAGAGACTGCCTGCTAGGATGCAGGATTCTTGTTGGCCAGCCAAGGGAAAGTGGGCAGCTTTCTCCTCTGCATTGAGCTAAGGGAATAGCCTCCCTGGGAACAGGGTTTTTCTTGTCCTTGTGTCACTTTCCCTTGAAGTTCTTCTCTTATGCCACCTGAGCTCCCAGGGCTCTTCTGAGCTACAGTTACGAACTGTCATTAGAGTCATGCAGTCCCACCGTAAAGCTGAGATACAAACATTGGTTATGTTGCATCCCAGTGCTGTTTCTTCTGACTTTAGCTCAGCGTTCAGGTTTGTTCAGGTGGACTTGAATGTTTAAGGTTCAGACAAGCTTGGCTTTCTACCCAAACTACTGAGTAAATGTCCAATTCATTTGTTCTGTAAAAGATTGCTTAATATACTTTTGTAGATGAACATGAGTTCCCCATAGAAACAGTTCTTCAGTGTCAAAAAATTCACGTGTAATTAATAAATAATAATAATACTTTACACTTCTGGAGCACCTTTCAACTGAGGATTTCAAAGTAATTTACAAATTTTAATTCAATAAGCCTCACAACACCCATTTGACATTGGAAAACAGGATTAGATTCTCCTTTTCAGTCTGACTCCTTTGTGGCACTAAGAGGCTGTGAAGCTGACATCTCCCTAGACTAGTGATTTTTAAACCTTTTTTTCATTTGCGGACATCCAAGAAATTTCAAATAGAGGTGCGGACCACTTTGGAAATTCAACCTGTGGTCCACGGAACACTACCATAGAAGTCTTAGCCTGAAAACTGACTGCACAGAATTCAACTATAAATGTTGCACATGCTCAGCACAGCATTTGGTGCAGTGTGAGAAAGGCGCTAAACTGTGGGCTTCTATGGTAATGACAACACTTCTGGGTTTTGACTTGTAGGTGGGGGTATTCACATATTTTTGATTGATCAGAAAAACAGAATGCCTTTTCTGGGATCTGAAACTTTATTTTCATAGTCACCTTTCGCAGACTCCTTAGACATAGTTTACAGACCTCCAGGGATCCACAGACTGAAAACCACTGCTGTAGACAGTAATTTTCCCAATGTGGGGTGTGCCCAGCTGAGGTAGAGCTAGTTTTACTGGATCCTAAGCCACTCCACACAGCTGCCCATATAGTAGGGGACATGAGAGGGGGATAGGGATGTGACCAGACCACTATTATGCTCTGACTGTTCTCTAGCCCCTGGGTACCATAGCCAGACAGAGTACTTTAGAGCAGCCCTACATGCAGCCAGCTTCAGGCTCAGGGAAATGCAGCCATTCATTATAGCTTCCCCCACCACCATCACCACATCTATGCTCAGCAAATTCAGCTGAGAAGCTAAACCACAGAGATCATATCAACCACCATTGAAATGTTGCCACCTCTGGGGTGAAAGCCAGCAGTTGATCACAACAACACTGCGCAAGAGTTCAAGAGGGGAAGTGAAGAATACCATATCCAATTGAAATTGCAGCAGAGATTGATTTAGGCACAGTGTAATTACATGTGCTGAAATTTGGCTGGGAAAACAGGTTTAACACTCCTTCAGTAACATAGAATCTTTAGTGAGTACAAGGAATCAGTGCTAGAGTAGACTAGAAAATGGAGGTAAGGGGGGACTTAGCAAAATTTCTCTTCCATTTAATATCAAAATTCCCATTACTGTTGAAAATTTGCTAAACGGCTCTAGAGATTATCCCATTTATATGTCTCATTGGAGAGATGGCTTCTTCAGCAGTACAGTGCCCACTAACAACACACTGGAGCTTTTGTTCAGGATTAACTCAGAGGCAACTGGCAAGTGTTCTAACTACTGAATTACCAACACCCTTTCTAGTACCCGAGTATTCCTTAGAGTTCTCCCATCCAGTTATTGCCACAGCCCAGGAGTTCACACAGGACATGACAACAGTACAGCTTCAGGCACATGTTTTATCAACTGGAGTCTGACCCTTCAGGTTTGAAGTTCTAAAGGAGGAAAGAGTGGAGAGCTAAGCTCTTATCAGGGATATTATTTGCACATGAACATTTATCTAAAGAGTATCCAGGTACCATGGTGACAGATACTTTATAATTAAGAGTAACATTAATAAATAATAATTTTTTGTATTCTGAATAAAATTCCTAAAGATCTTGTTAAGCTCAGTATTAAAAATGTGTCTACTTGACCACCAGAGAAAATGTTTTGCTGTTATAAACAATGAAAATATCACAATGTTAAGAAAATAATACGGGCTAGGTTGTGATCAGCCTTTAAACCTCTGTACTAGGGAGGGGCTTTTCCCTCACCTAGCACAGCCTGTGTGAAGTCTATGCAGGAGCTGCTCCAAAGCAGCTACCTGCTTCCCAGAGCAACTTGCTGAAAACAAGGAAGGAAGGGAAGTAGGTGGAACCATAACTTTGCTGCCCTAAAAACTACATGGAGGTGGAATGAGGGTATATACCTGATTCATTATAAGGGTGTCACAAATTGTTTCTTTCTCTTTTCCCACCTTTCCATACAGTTGTTTTCCCTAGGAAACATCTTACCTCTCAGAGTTCCCCCTGAGCGTTGCTGCTCTACACAGCCCTCAGTGCAGGAAGGTGACTAAATGGCACAGTTTAACCCTATATAATTGTCTTTTAATATGCTGAATAGTTTAGAAGCTGGACTACATATTGCCCTTGGCATGGTCATTCTTTTTATTTTTATTATTAATTATTATTATTATTATTATTAATTATTTATTACAGTTTTAAGGTCATTATAGTGACCAGTCAGAGTGCAGGACTTAATACTCAGTGTTCCATTATACTTTAACAATAATGACCAATGGGAGTGACTTTTCCTGACATTTAAGCCCAATGCAAATCCCACTGAAGTCAATGGGAGCTGGATCATACCTCTTTTGAGCAGCCAGAGGAGTCTTCAACCAGAGGCAAAGCCAAGAGTCTTTAACAAGACTGATCATTAATTGACAGGAAATTTCCAACTTGGAGGTTATTAGTGCTAATATCTAAGCTGTGAAAACATAAAACATGTTAAGAAAAAAAAAGGGGGGGCAGATCCTCAGCTAGTATAAATCACCATCATTGATGTGATTGAATCATTAAAGTCAATTGTGCAACACTGATTTACAGGTCCTGAGGATCTGGCCCAAAGTCATTACATTTTCAAGTGCTGAAGATGTAAAAATTGAAGCACATGTTGCCATGGATATGGTGTTCTGATTACAGCAGTGATCTTTTCTAGTTCTTAAAGACCAGTACAGTAACCAATAAGAAAGTAAGATGTCATTCCCAATATTCTGTAAGGTTTACCTATTTAAGAATTTATTACATATTTTTCTCTTTTGATATCCCTAACAAACTTCAATTTTGTATTTTTATAGATTCTTTCTAAAGTTTTTCCTCAAGTGCAATCAGAACTGTTTGAAGAATGCAGGCAACCCACGAGATATGCGAAGATTCCAGGTACAGAGTTTTTAAAAAGAAATAAGGATATATTCAGGATTCATTCATAAATTCCAAATAACTTACCATTATATTTTTTTCTGAAAGAGTGTTGTCTTTTTTATTTAATACAGTTAGTTTCAGAACTGTATACCTTTTAAAAATGATATATAAAACTTTTACAAATATTTGCCTTCTTTAAATGCATGTTCTTAGGAGTTGTCAAGTTCACGAGCAGTCCATGATGGATTGTTCTGAAGCAAGTGGGAATCACCAGTGAAAATATTGCTGTGGTTTTTTCTCATATTAAAATCTTCACTGTGTTATTGGGTTGCTAACAGCAGTAGAGAAGTTTTTACACATATATGATGAGTAGCACCAACTAAGTATTAGATATTAGAAAAGCAGCCATGGAATTCAATGAATTTTGGATCACCGTTCTAGTTTTCACATTCAGATATAAGTCTGATAGGTGTGGTATAACCCACATATTTTTATTCCAACTGTTTTAGAATCAAATTATTTTAATTCTTGAATTTCTCCCTACAGCTATTGAAATGTCCTGTGGTGAATCATAACCACTACAGAAGGGTATCTGACTGGACAGTTGCTGAAAATAATTTCCCCCAAATTTTGACTGATTAGAAATGGTTATTAAGAAATACATGATTTTTACTTCAAATTACTTTCAACATGATTCAAACTTGGAATTAATAACCTAGGCATTGAGATGTTCAGAACTTTTTCTGAGAAGCACAACTTGTGGTTAAAGCTTATAGGAAGGCATGTGACATCTGTTTTCACACACAGCCAACCTACTGGTGAAGCCAGAATGCTTGAGCCAGTCAACAATACAGGTCTGTAGCTGGAAAAAAATATTTCTTCAAAACAATCCAGGCAAACTTTCATTTTTCATGAATCTCAGCTTCACAGAGCATTGGTGATATTGATCCATCTGAACAGAGCAGAAGGTCAAACCTGGAATGAGTGGAAATGTCCTCTTTGTCTTACCAATGACTAAATGAAGCATCAGTCATGAATGATCTTGTGGTTGACAAAGGAGCCAGTAGTCACTAGAAAGACTTCCCCGGGTCTCTTTAGTTAATCTCCCTGCCTCTCAGAAGGTTTAACTGGACTTAACAGAATGTCAGGTCTTGAACAATATTTCCAACTGGTTTCACTATCTCAGCACCTTTCTTTAGGTGCACTGCAGGAATGAGCCAATAAAACAACATAGTATGTCTACTTTCTTTTGCTGAACTACACTATTTTCCCTTGGTGACTGACTTATATATAGATGACAAAGCAAAGATAGTTGTCTTTTTTTTTTTAATATACACCTCCCCCTGTCTTTCAATATATCATGGCCTAGGAATCTAAAAAAAATAAATAAAAATTATTCTTTGCTGAGAATCATATTTTATCTGCTTTGCATAGTCTGCCGGTTATTTATTCAAGTCGCACTTAGCTTATTAAAAGTGAAAAGCAGACAGCCCAGTGACATGGCAATAGGACAGCAACATAGGATACCTGTGTTAAGGTGCAGCTTCTGGACTCCCCACAATGGATGTTGAGGAGCAGTGATACAGTTTGTCTCTGTGGAGGAGAGTGCATGCAGAAGCACAGCATACTTCTACAGAACTACCCTCAGGCTGGTCCAATGGGTGATACAAATGGCTGCCTCCAACACACAAAAGTAGGAAAGAATTTACAACAGATGCCTTGCACCCACTATGTGCAAAAAGGGAAAGAGTTACAGTGTAGTTCTTACTCTCCTGTTTTCTCATTCATTATATATCTGTATATATGGACTGTAAGTATTCTGAATGTCATTTTTCACTGAGATTTTACATCCAAAGCAAACCAAACAAAAAGTACAAGCCTGGCAGGCTTGTGTACTAGTTATTGCCATCATCACTAGTATGGTTGGATGAGGCATGGCTAATATTGACCTAACTCTCCCATTGTTTCAGATAACTTTTCTAATCTTAACTATACTGAAAATACTACAGTGATTCCTTCAATCAGAAAATCTGGACCCCAACCCACAATGACCATGAGGGAGAACTGAAATTAAACTTAAACTTATATCTGAGGTATTCAAAGTATTTTGGAAAGAAAATCAACCTATGGAGCCATATCACAAACACACACACACAAACTTTCAAACAAAACGCTTCTATTTCCTCTTTCACTTGTGTATTATGGAGTATCATTTCGGGATGAATTTCACAAATTGATTGTGTAGGTGTTTTTGTCAGCAAGGTTGTGCATTTTGCTTATGTTCCTTTTCCAATTTCGACTAAGAAGCAGCTGGAAGCCAAAGAAGGCCCTATCCATCATCTCTTCTATGGCCGGACTCTGAACCTGGACACAAGAATAGGAGCCTTTCACTCAAAAATAAAGGAGGAAATTCCATTGACATACCAGGGTCAATCACCATCCAAATGAACTTGAGAAGGGATACTTTTCATGGATTGAAAACACTTTCACTATTCATATTCAACTCAGTCTCTTCAGATGCAAAAAAGTTCATTATCAGACATTAAATGTAATTGTAAAACTGACCTGGAGATCATTTATTGAAGAGAAATGGGGAGTTACAAGGGTTTCTGATTTATTAAGCTTTTTTTTTTTCTGATTTGGAATCCTCTTCATTTGGAAACAGTCTCAAGTGAACAATTTTTAATTAGATAAACTATCTGATCAATATATCAACAGATCAATCAAAACAGCAGCTTTTAAAATGAGTGGCTAGAGGGGTGATTCTGAAACTAATGGCCAGAAGAATATTTCCCTGAATTGAATTCATTTGTTAGGATAATAGGAGATTAAACTCTAATTAGTGTAGCAGGTTTTGAAGAGAAACAATTGAGATTTAAAAATTCACCAGTGGTAACTATTTGGAGTGGGGGGGCTAACTGTGATTATATCTATTTAAAGCAGAAAGTAATGGACTTGTCTACAACATATGAATTTCTAAAAATCTGAAGTTTTTTAAAATGTATTTGTTTTCTTTTCCAGGTTGTTGTATCAACAACAGTCAATGTGGATGGCCACGTTCTGGCTGTCTCAGACAACATGTTTGTACACAACAATTCCAAACATGGAAGGCGGGCTCGCCGCCTTGACCCCTCAGAAGGTACGGCCCCTTCTTATCTGGAAAATGGTAGGCACACATTTACATGTCTTTTTTTATTTGCAATGCTTTTTTCCACCATATTTTATGTTGATACACTACTACATTTACTTTTATATGATTTCTTCTCTCTTCACATTGATCAAACAGCCCATTAGTATTTCTGACTCGATGTTAAACAAAATACAGGCCTCCCTGTTTTGCTTTTGACTTCCTTTCCTTTATTTAGTCCATAAAGTTCTGCAGTTACAACCAATTTTTCATCTCCTTTTATTCTTTTTTGTTTGTTTGTTTGTTTAAAAGCCTTGTTTTGTTTGCAGCTTTTTCTTGCTGTTTAATTTTATTTGATTTTATTTTGGCTTGTCATAATCCTCGATCCAGAGGTACAGTCTCAGGTTATGTATGCAAGTTTAAATGGATGGTAAAAACATGACCAAATCTGTAAGGAATTTACTGTGAGGTCAATTTCCTGTTGCTGGGCCCTACTGCTACAGATTAAAGCAGTAGAATTTTTGTATGAGAAAAATAATATAAAATGTTTTTCTTCTATTTGATTAACTTCTTGCCTGATCTGCTAAAAACAAGTAATTTGTGGGGAAAAGAACAGTGGAAAGTGTCCCCAACAATCCCTAAACTCTCAAATACTTTATTTTTGCGGCCCATCAACCTCTGAATCTTGCACATCCATACATATACATACACTCTCACATAGAGTAACTGACCAAAAGACATATCTATATGCAAATGTCACTTTTTACACACCGTAACATCCCCTCACAAAAACCTGGATAATTACTATTAAGCAATGCACTTTCTTATACAATAAAATGGTTAATTATCAAATATATATTAAAACTTTCCAAAAACATGCTTTTTTTTACACTGCAGTACAGACTGAGGGGCTCATCCTGCAAACACATTTACTTTAATGGGACTACTTAGGTGAACAGTTACAAATATGCAGAAGTGTCGGCAGGATCATACCCTTTACAACTGTACAATTAAATCATGTAAAGTAACAACTAGCAATGCTAAGCTGCTGTTATAACAATTCTCATATATTAAGGTTATGTGTTTATATTCCACATAATACATACAGATGCACACACAGAAAAATGAATGAAACAAGCAATGATTATCGGAATGAAATATGATTTAGACATCAAAAAATGAATCTGCTGTGGCCCACAAAAAACCTAATTTGTTTTTCTGCATTAATAACTAAGGTATAAGAGAACAAAATATAATAATTAAAGGTCGCCCTGAGCACAAGAGTCATTATAGTCTGTGACGTATTGTTTATCTCTTTCATATGAACTGAAGAGAGGTGTGTATTTTGCCTAGCAACCATCACTAATGAGGTTCACAATTAAGAAGGTTGAATCCTCTCCCCAGTCCTTTACTTCCCTAGAGAGAGAGAACTAGCAACATTATAGGTTCAAGTAAGCATGCTCAGCCCTGTGGTGTTAGGTTTTAGTCTAGGTCCAAATTCAGCCTCCTTTAATGAGCTATTATGATCCTAGCAAAATAGAAGTATTTATTTTTGTAAGCTGTATAAAAAGTATTTGACTCTAAGCAGAAAATATCACAGTTAGAAAAATAAAGGCCATTT
>NC_133783.1:40876856-40879356 GCF_003597395.2 Chelonoidis abingdonii
TAATTATATCCAACTGGCAAGCATCTGTCTTATCACTGCCATCGTGATTTAAACTATGTTTACTGTATGATTTTTATAGCTGATAACACCCCATGCCATCAGAGTTCAAACCCCACCACGGCACATTCCTGGAGTTGTTGAAGTAACTCTCTCCTACAAATCCAAGCAGTTCTGTAAAGGTGCTCCTGGACGCTTTGTCTACACTGGTAAGTGTAAAGTTCAGAGTAATATCTCCCCACTTTTACAGATAGATTAGATTAGAATATAATGGTGGTACGTTCACAATATTGGGTCTGTGAGCATTTACAGAGTGGTTGACTAATAGTGGACAAAGCTCAGAATAACTCAGAAGCTCAGATCAGGGAAGCACTCAAAAGCTCCAATGCCTATCTGAACTGCTTCAGTCTGGAAAACTGGTCTTGATATCTTGAGATCAGCCTCTCTGTTACAAAATGCCTGATACTTCCAGATTCCAGTTTTATATATAGATATCAACAGCATTTCCCACTCGGCTCCAGCTAGAAACAGGAAGTGAAGAAGTACTCAGCAACGAACAATACTTTTTTAGAAAAGTTCTCCAAACTTTTTTGAACCTCAGTAATGGTTCAGTTAAAGTTTAGGGCAATGGTTCAGGTATTTCTTATATCCAAACCACTTCATCCATCCCTATTAATAACTTGGCTGTAAAAATTCTCTCAGAGATGAAACTTGGCATAAAAAGTTTGCAGCCTGGAAGTTATTTGTTTAAACCAAATTTCTCTTAAACATGTTTGATTGTAAGTTTCAAGAGCACAAGGAAAAAGTGAAGTTTTATGGTTACAAATGTTTCTGAACTCAAAAGAATTCATCTTTTAAATGAAACATTTCTGGCTTTTTCTCTAAAATATGGACTAAGTTCTTTTGGCATTTAAAAAAATGAATCCAACTAAGCTATTGAGATGAAAAAAGCTATTATTCACATGAATGGTAATTACATTCATAATTTTTTTAAGTTAATGATTTGACGGAGTGGGTCCATAATACACACATGCTTACTACTGCAAATATTCATGTGCGTATTATGAATTGTTCTGTTGTGTGACACACGTCTTTAAAAATAAACACCAAACAGTTCTTAAATGTTTATTTGATAAATAGATAGAATGTAGTGACTCTGGGAGAGATTTTAGGCCCAGATCGTCCAATGTATTTAGGCACCTAAGTCCCATAGATATGGGCTGAAGTGGAACTTAAGTGATGACTAAGGGAGTTAAGGGAGTGCTTAAAAACCTTTGAGGGTCTGGGCCTTAAAGCCTACTCAGTAAAAAATGTACTTTTCATAAAAACACTAGACTGGGATTTTCCCCATAGGCTATAACTGTTTCTGTCTAATTGTTTTGATCTTGCTGGAAAAATGTGTATTTGGGGTACTTTTGAAAACTATGAGCAGATTACTGAGACTTTTAAAAACAATTATTGTTTTAGGAATCCAAGCCTGCTCACATTGAAGTCAATAGGAGTTTTGCCATTAGCTTCAGTGGGATCAGGATTGAATTTTTAGTATGAATATTGTGCTCATGAAAGGTGCTGGATTGATAGCCGTGGAGACTGAAGTCCTCCATCTATCCACAAAACAGGCACAACCTGGGCAGGAGCAGTGTAAGTTTTCCCTCCAGTGTACCTCAGCTCTGATCTGGAAGGACCCACCTCCAAGGGTGAGAGGATATTTAAGTCTCCCTGTCTGTTCAGTTCTTGGCTTTTCTGCTGAGACTGTCAAGAAGGGTGCCAAACGCGGTGGTGGTGGTTTTGGTGATACTGACCTCTCTCCAATGTGAACGTTACCTAAGACCACCATCTTATTTCTTATGGTATGCTAAGCAGATGGTAACTACAAAGCTGGCTAGGGTTGAATGGGCTACCTATAGGCAACTGGCTAATCCAATCATGACAATAGAGTCTTTAAAAATACTATGATAAACACAAATGAAATCAATCCACATAAAGCTACAGTAAAACATCATGGAAGTAGATGATTCAGTTGTCTTAGTTGCAGGGAATTAACACTGGAATTCTAGCTTCATACTTTAACTAACTGTTGTGACCAGGTATTTGTGCAATGGTATCCAAACAATGACTAGTTATTTTGCTTTGTAAACAACAGTATTCAGCAAAGTAAAGTGAATTATCTACAAACGTTAGACTAAAATCCAGTTTCTTTAGCTGTTGTAAATTGATGTAGTTCCACTGTCTGCAACAGAGCTATGTTGATTTACACCAGATGAGCATCTGTCCCTAAATAGTCAGTCTTACTTTTGACTTTCCTTATATTAATAGCTTTAAAAAAATCCATAAATTGTTATTTTAATGTAAATTTCCATAGGTTAAATTAAAAGTGCAAAAATAAATGAAGTTTTAGAAAGGAGCCATTTACTTTTCCTATCCTGGAGTTCTCCTTCACCAGGATTCATAGGCACATTTTAAATAAAGATGTTTAAGTGAATCATCAGAGTTTCCATAACTG
>NC_133783.1:40884356-40889356 GCF_003597395.2 Chelonoidis abingdonii
TTGTTTCAGTCCTGGTCTCAAGAGTGGTGTGGGCGGATGGAATGACACATATCCATGTTTGCAGTCTGTGCTTCTTGGGCGTATTGTGGGTTTTTGGGGGTTGTTTGCTCCTAATGCATCTTCTAGGATTTTAAGACACATAGGTCTAGCACTGGATAGTCATGTTTTCCTCTTACAAAATCCCCAACATAGATATGGGAATCTGAGAAGTGGGAAGAGGACAGAGGCAAATTTTTGGCATGTTTGCTTGACAGTGTCCCTTTACATAGGCATATGTAGAGTGGTCATCATAAAACTCATCCCTTGCCTTACATATCTACATGAAATTACTTCAATATTCCTCATACTAATCTCATTTTTGTTACCTGGTCATCTAGTACAAAAATCGAAAGTTTTTAAAGACAACCTTAGTAGTGATGATAAAATAGGTCTTTACTTGGTCAAACTTTTACTTTCAATATACCAAACTTTTTAAGAATAACTGTCCTTTGTTGACTTATGTGATCATTTTTGCTCTTAAAATCATGGGTATATCTTATCAGTGATCCATAAACAATAGGGAAGTCTCAATTGCTTGGAGTAAGATTGTTTTTCTTTAAACTACTATAAAAAGATCCTTTAAAGTAACATTAAGGATCTATGTATAAGTCATTCTACTGTGTCTAAATATTACTGTGAATATGTTTCATAATATTATATGCTGAATTTGGGTCTTCACTATCTAGTGTAGGTACAGCAGAACAAGTCACAATAAGTATAATGTGTCAAGTTTAACATTTTGGTGTGTTTAAGTGCAACAATTAAAGTGAGCTAAAATAACTTTTTTGTGTGTGTGCTGAGTGAGCACACTTTTGCCAAACATATGACATCACAGAACTTAGAGATGGAAAAGATTTATCAGGTTATCCAGTGTTAAATGTTGCTTGTAAGTTACTAGTGTGCGTTGGGGTCCACATGGAGAAGCATCACCTCCAGGACAGCACCCGGAAGCACTGTGTTCCTGAAAAGCACAGTGCTTCTTAGAACAGCCCACGACATAGGGACAGCACACCTCATATGTTAGGGTGTCCATGACACTCAATGCAGATGTGTGCAACTCTCCACAGCTGATGCTGCTGCTAGATAACTAGGAGAAGTGGGGGCGGAGCCATAGCCCCACCTACATTCTACTATTCTTCACCACATGGCTAGTGGTAACAAAGTGTGACTACTCAGGGTAGCTTCAACAGCTGTAGTTGCGACATGCTCCTGCAAAGGGGGTGCAAGAGGAGAGGAATCCTTATGTCCTCCTCAGAACATCCATTCAGGGGTTAGCCACAATCCAGTCCTTAGAAAGTAGTAGGAATATTTTTGTGTAGCTCTAATACCCATGGGAGGAGTCAGCACCAAATAAGATCACAAATATAAAGACACACCACCACAACTACTGTTTGCATTAGAAAAATATATCTTAATTAGTGAAACACCTTAGAGTACTGAATACTTAAAATGTAATGTTTTGCTGCTTTGATATAGTATTCATGCTTCTGTATCATTAGTGAAATACTTTATCATATTAGCAAAATGCCAAATTATGTTACTAAAATATTCTGTCACATTAGGCAAATACGCCGTTGTATTTGCAAAAATGCCATGTTTTATTATAGTTACATACATATTTATTATAGTTATATACATATTAAAATAAGGTGGCTCCCTGACATATGACCATTTATGATTTTGTATCATATTAGTTCTCTTTCTTAATTGTTCTCAGATTCAAGGCTGTGTTGTAGTTGCTGGGTTCCCCCTCCTGCGTATTTGTTTCTGATCAGAAAAACCCTCCAAGTCTAGAAATACCAGTAGTTTCAATTGGAATTCTACATGTTGAGCTCTTAAAAGATCTGGCTCCATATTGGTGGAATTCAGATAATTTCCAATGATTTTTTCATCTTATTGGAATCACTGTAAATAAGTGTCTTCTTCACCTACTTGCAAAGCAAAACATTCACTGTAAGGCTGAAAATGTTGTGCAATTGGATGTTGAAAAGCCAAATACTAAGTAGTGTATGTGGGTTTAGTTGATGTCAATTTCTATTCACTAGTTTGTACTGTATCTTTTAAATACATTCTTCTAGTAATATTTCTGTCTCCAAATATGTTTAAAAATAGCAGACTAGCATTTGTAAGATATAAACAAGGCTGATATCCTGGCACTTGCACACATGGGTGAGATTCACTTTCTCTGCATGAAACCTAACTATTCAGTCTTTATGTGAATGGTGTGGGGAACCAAGAGGGATGGGGACATGTATCATAGCTTTTCTACTCAGATTTGAACCTTAGCGTTCATAAACTGAGAAGCTAGCATGAACCCCTCTAAGCTTAATTACCAGCTTAGATCTGATAGCCTGCCACCAACCAGGAATTCCAGTGCCTGCTACACTCGGGTCCCCCCAAAACCTTCCCCTGGGGACCCCGAGAATCCAAATCCCTTGGATTCTTAAAACAAGGAGAAATATAACCATTTCCTTCCTGCCTTTTACTTCCCCAATTTTCCCACCTGGGTATACTAGGAATTTCCCTGCTTCAAATCCCTTGAAACACAAAACAGCGAGAGAACAATTATCTCCCCTCCTTCTTTCCCCCTCAGTCTTTCCCTAAGAGACAGTAATCCTGGCACAGAGATTCCTATCCCTCTGCATAACTAGAAAAGAAAGTCAACAATTTTAACAAAAGAAGCTTTATATAAAAAAAAGAGAAAGACATAAAAGACAAACATGATCTGCTGATTAAGTTGACAAACACAGGGCTATGCTAAGAAATAATAGAATAAAGCAGTCTTTATTCAAAAGATATCCAGTTTAAAACATTCAGCAAACACACACATATAAATACAAAAAAACAACAACAACCTACTTAGTTTTCTACCTTTGTACTTACAACTTGGAACGAAGAGATAAAGCTGAAGTACAAAAAGATTCCCTCTCATAGCCTGAGACAGACAAAGACAAACGAGTACAATTCTCCCTGAGCTTTGAAAAATCCAGTTTCCTGATTGGTCCTCTGGTCAGGTGTTTGGTTCTCTTTGTTAACCCTTTACAGGTGAAAGAAACATTAACCCTTAGCTCTCTATTTATGACACATGATATCCTCTTTTCAAATTGAGGGTAGGGCACCAGACATCTCCCATCTGTTACTCCAACCTGCAGGTTGCAATAAAAGCATATCCCTACACAATTTATATGGGATGTTAAGGCCCCTGGATCCATATAACTATAGACTCCAGAGACCCTCTGCTAACCAGTCTCTGTTACTGACCTCTGTACCAGCCTCTGCAGCTCTGGTATGGAGAAGCCTTCTTTGGTATGTAGGAGCTGCAGAGGCTTCACTATGCAATCACTCCAGTTCATCAACTGTGGCCCCGCCAAGGGATTAAACGGTGAAGCAGGTCTTGCTTAGGACTGCTGTAAACCTTGGCCAAAAATGCTGGCTGTGCACGGTGTTCACAATGTTTGATGCATGGCCTATGAGCTCAGTATTATGGTGAATGTAGGATAGATTGAAGGATAGATTAAATAGTTGGGAGAGCTGAAGATCAGTGCCAGTACTGTAGCATAATAGGTGCAGTAGCCTCCTGCCTGTCCATCTGATTAATTTTCTCTTGATAAGCATTTATACCAGGTTCAGCACCATGGTGTTGGTGAGGCCTAGTAACTGTAGGAGATGCCACCTTCTAAGGGTGTTGGTTCCATGGATCAGGAGAGTTGCTAATTGAGCACCACTCCACATCCATAATGGCACTCAGCACTACTGTGTAACAAGGCCCTGGAGAGCTGTGGTTCGCAGTGTGCATGCGGTGTTAGAGCTCCAACTAGGATCCATTAGCAACCCAGCATTTCTGTTGAGGCTGCCATCTTGTTCTACAGAATTTAGCTGTTGTGTTTGTAGAAAATCCTTGAAAACATCAAATGAGTGTAAGCTTATTTAATGATGTCTGTCTGCATCTGCAGAGTCTCTGGAACAATAGCCCTCAGAGTTGTGAACTGCCCCATTCATCTCAGCTGAGTCCAGTGATGCCAATTTAAATGTCAACATTGTTAAGTATTTCACTGCTATCAAAACAGGTTAATAAAAAAAAGAGGGAGGAACACAGATATGCTATGAATGATATCTCTTTGGAGTGCTTCAAGTGGCTGGTACTTGGGAGAGTACCGCAATTTTTTCCCCCAGTCTGCCCCCTGGTGCCAAAAAGGAGTGGGTTGGAGTATGGGTAGAGAGTAGGAGGAGCAGAGCCTGGGGAGCCAGTCCCACAAAGCTTAGTGAGCTATTCAAACTTCCTAATCAGTCAACCCATCACCAACCTCCAGAACAGTGGGGGACAGGTCTGCTGTGATGGTGGCTAGGGTGTAGGTGGCTTCTTCTTTGGCTCTAATTGGCTGCTTCTCCCTCCTGACTGTCTAGACCCAAACAGAGATTACTGCATTAGTTACATTCAGGTCACATTTTCCCATCTTTTTCTCTGTTTTTAACCATGAAGGCAAGAAACACAAACACTGAGATTCTGATGTCCTTGAATAACCTGGAGACCATCCAGGTTTGCCAGTGCCTTAATCTAGCTCGCCCAATGGTGCAGCCAAAATCCTACTAAAAGAGTGTCACATCTAAGAAGCCCAGCAGAGCCTGTGGGATTGTACTTAGAACATCTGCAATGAGTAGTAACCTCAAGCAGATGGAACTTGGCATGTTGCTGAAGTGTAGCATGTCACCTTTTACTTCCCTCCCCCCATCAGAGCCCTGGGTGCCGACTATCTTTGAGGACTCCCCACTTCCTTCTCTGTGCAATAAGACTACATCAGTCCTGCATATCAAATCTTCCATATCCAGAAGAGTGGGCCACAGAGGTTTAGGGTCTGACTTTCAGTAGTACTGAGCATTTATAACCCCAGCTGAAGTCTATGGAAGACATGTATGCATGATGTCTCTGATAATGCAGTCTTTAATGCCTTATTTTTGTAGCT
>NC_133783.1:40901856-40911856 GCF_003597395.2 Chelonoidis abingdonii
CGTAAAACTGGAGGTAGGCATGCAGACAGGGATAAGACAAAATTCAGTGCATCCATGCCCCCAGGCACAAGTACTCAACACTCTCTGAATGTGAAGTCATTTATGAAGTCCTTTACAACATGCAGTCAAAGAGGTTAATTGAAAAATTTCTTAATGTCATTATGAAAGAACTAGATTAACCCAAGTTAATTCACTTTATTGTTCAAAATAAAGAGGAATAAGCATTGAACTCACTTGCAAATTTGGGGCATGAATTAGGGGTGAGATGTTGTCTTTAAGGACTCTGCCAGTTTAATTAAGATATGGAAAATTACTTATTGTTCTTCACCACTAAAGTGCTAGGAATTAACAGCCAAATGTGATGCCTGTGCCTTTCATATCTCTACCATGTGTTTGTTTGTTTAATACCCATAAGACTACATCATTAAACCTCAAGCACTGATTTCACTAATTCAGCACTGGAGCTACATGCTACAGCAGCAAACACCTTTTCTAGTCAATCATAATTGAACAGCTGGATGTAAAATGCAATATTATTTTTAGGCTCATATCTAACTTTGATTTGAAACCACAAACAATATTTTCCTCCAAAACAAAATACCTTCCTATCTTTGTAATACCACCATTAAATATAACAATAGCATCAGGATATTGCGTGCTATATTTTGCCCAGTTTATCAGTTCCTCATACAGTCCCCCTGTAAATTTGTAACATTATTTATCTTTTCTGGTTGGTTTTTGTTTTTAAAATAATGTTTTTTTTTAAAAAAATATAAAGTAGCTTGCTTTGTTTCTGTAGGAAGTGTTACTTAAAAGAGCAGCTGACCTTGTCGAAGCCCTATATGGAATGCCCCACAACAACCAGGTAGGTCACCAGTGCTTTTTTCATATACATGCATACATATGTAAATCAGTACCTTGTATTTGCAAAGTTGGCAAAATATCAACACATTCTTTTTGTACACGGTGTAGATGTGCCAGCCACCTTGAGGGCAGTCTGATACGATGCAGTGCTCCAAGGGAAATGCTTCATCTTCACATTTTCTTATTACAGCTAGTTTTCCTATCAGAAATAACAATTAAGTGTAAAGTGCCAAAAACATAAGCAATCATTAAGACAAGAGAATAACCTTGAACTTGGTCCAAAATATACACTGACTAATGGGAAATCCTAAGTAAATCTGCTAAACAGAGCAGATAAAACATACTGTATTTTGCAAACTAATGGAAAAACATTACTGTAGTCTCTCAGTAAAGTATATTTTTACAATTTTCACATGAATAACAGCACTAGACCAGTTTTTTATGTTAACTTCTTCACTGCTTTGGATTGTTTATGCTGATAGGAAAGTGTACATAACTTCAGTAACCAGGAGGAAGAATAAAAAGTTCAATCACAGCCACAGAAACAAATATTAAATCCCCACATCCATCAGAATTTTACCATAATCTCTACCATTAATGATAACGTTATTCCAAATTAGGGCATTTCATAGGGATCTGGTAACATAAACAAGTACACTACATATTAGCAATTAATTTTTTTATTGCTTTGTAGGAAATAATCTTGAAACGAGCAGCTGACATTGCTGAAGCATTATACAGTGTGCCACGCAATCACAACCAGATTCCTACTCTTGCCAACACTCCGGCTCACACTGGCATGATGGGAGTGAACTCATTTAGCAGCCAGCTAGCAGTTAATGTTTCAGAAACATCACAAGCTAATGACCAAGGTATGTGGGGTTTCATGAGTTAATCCGTCATGTTGTTGACTGTTCTTAGACAACGTCTATTAATACTGGCTGATGCCATCACTATGCTCTGTCTTCCTCCTCCTCCTCCTCCCTATAGTCCTATCTTTGATCGTGTAATGGAGTGTGGTCTTTAAATTCCAGATAACACTTAATTCTTCCCTTTCTTTGGTTTTCTTTTATCATGAAGCATCTCCAATGAAAAGATTTATGCAAAATGCAGAAATATATGACAGCACTTTATTAACATTATATATGAAACGTGTATATATACACATATATATTTATATTAAAAAGCAACTATGTCTGGATATCCTCCACCTGTTTATTGAACATTTACACAGACAAATCTAATTTGCCCACACTGATACTTTTAGATATTTTTATAAATGTAAGCACATTTTATACAAATGTAGGTTTGTAATATATAAAAATGCAATCCTTGTAACAATTTAAATTTTCTAACTTAACATACATATAGCAAACTGCATTTTAAAATAAAAACCGCTTCCTAGGTATGTTCAAAACCATATATTTTTGCTTAAAACACAATTATACATTGATTGCACGGATGCGAATAAATTCATGCTAATCTTCTATGGTTTGAAATCCCGATTCTGCTTTGTCTCCTCTTACAAAAGAATGTGTCTTTTAATCCACTTCCAAGCTTTAAATCTCATAAACATTCTCCACCTTGATTCTGGGTTAGTCTTCACAGAAACATGCACCTTTATGAAAGTACTAGCTTATTGTTAGTATAAAAATATCAATCATAAAAATGAAGACCCCAAAACAGCCTTTTAAAGTTAAATCACTGCAACAAACAAGTTTTTTCCTGTCAGCTATGGCATTTGAAGGTCTGGAGAGGCTGAAAGTTCATCCAGTATGTTGGTACAAACCAGGAATCAAGCTTGTTGATAATTGCTACTAAAGACAAATGTGAAGGAAACTGACACGCTTGGATCGAAGAGAGCTTTTGTTGGCTGTCTATGCTAGGAGGAGAGACAACAGAGTGCTCGCAGATGATTTAAGTAAGGTTGGCATGATAAGGTTATCTTAAACTGCAAGAGTTGATAGGGCAGTAGCAGACAACTTAGAGCAAAGCTGTGCAATCAGTTAAAACTCTGTAATATATGATGCATGAGGAAACCCCCCCAGCCCTCTAAGTTTATATTATAAATAATAACATTATTTTTTCGGGTTGGGGGGTTTTCTAACACAGTAGGTTACAGTCGCAACACAAGCAGTGTTTCCCCGCGAGGATATGTTCCAAGCAGTACTCCTCAGCAGTCCAATTACAACACAGTCAGCAATAGCATGAATGGATATGGCAATGCCGGCATGCCCAATCTAGGTGTACCAGGTTCCCCTGGATTTCTTAATGGCTCCTCAGCTAACTCTCCTTATGGCAGTAAGTGTCTATTTTTGGTAACACATCATCATAGATTCATGTTTATTACAAAATCAGATACTTGCATTGTTTTGATTTTTATAATGTGAGCTACTGGATAAAAGGAGGGGTGACTCTGGAGGCTGGACGTAAAAATGAATACAGTAAATTGATCTTTATTTGCCGTAATATGATCTCAGAGACAAAAAATCGGACTGCACAATTTGTAACAAAAGTCCAACACAAAAGAGTTTGCCTGTTATCCAGAGAGTGGCCAAGCCAAGGCATTTCATTATTTTTATTTTTATATTATATATATATATATATATATTTTTCCCCAATATTTTAAAAGGCAAGGCCCTATCACTCTCTTTTTCTATGTTTGCCATGAAAAAACTCAATCTGAGTCCTGATTATTTTTGCTTTATTGCAGTAGTGCCGTCAAGCCCTACAATGGCAGCCTCTTCGGTCACCCTCCCTTCAAACTGTAGCAGTACACACGGCATTTTCTCATTCTCACCTGCCAATGTCATCTCTGCAGTGAAACAAAAGAGCGCCTTTGCTCCAGTTGTCAGGCCCCAAGCCTCTCCTCCACCATCTTGCACCAGTGCAAATGGAAATGGACTTCAAGGTGAGCTGGATCTCTCATTTTTTTGTGTATTGCAGGCTTTTTAGTGCGTACACTAAAACTCTATAATCGTGTCTTTTTGGAGAGCAGTGCCTTTTGACCTAAACTGAAATTAGAAAGGACAACATTATTAGTTTTCTGGTTCTGCAATATAAATACAAGAATGTCATACTAAAAACAGTAGCACAAAAATATGCTAAAATTTGAAGCAAATCCTAGTTTGATTTTAATTCTTGCGTTAAAGGATATAGTAGCTGCTTTCCTGGCATTTTCCCTTTAGCTTAAATACATTAAACTTTAAACTAAACACACGTCTCTTAATGCTCCTTACAGATCATGTACGCTCCTTACATTTCTTTATACATTCTCTGCATACATTTTTGATGAACATTTTTAACTGTAGTATTACAGAATAATATATTTCCCCCTATTTGTACACATGATGTAATTGTTATTTTACCATATGTCAAAAAATGAAAACTGGTTGAAACTGTTGCTCAATGGGCTGACCTTCCCTGGTACTTACTAACCAGATTTAACCAATTTGCACATCTTGTTGGGCTTTATGAGCCCATTATTGCCATGTTAAACTAGATACAGGATTTGGCCCTATGTGAAAAATGAAAGGTTTTAATTAAAACAGGCAACTCTAAGCTTCTGCTTTTTTGTTTGTGTGATTTTGTATGAGCATTATCATGGATATTTTTTATAAATCAATTGCAGAATTCACTTGGTCACCAAATGAGATTGGGGCAGAATTATGGTGCAATGCAAATTTATAAGAGGAATCAGAACATCCACAAAGGGCTTTTTCTTTTTATGACATTTCTCAAAGTGTGGATGATAAGTAATGCCTGATTAATTTGAACAGTTCAAAAGGGTTAGTTGCCTAACTGTTTCAAATACAGAGCCCAACCATAGCATATCAGGGTTGGAAGGGACCTCAGGAGGTCAGTTAGTCCAACCAACTACTCAAAGCAAGACCAATCCCCAGACAGATTTTTGCCCCAAATCCATAAATGGTCTCCTCAAGGATTGAACTCACAACCCTAGGTTTAGCAGGCTGATGCTCAAACCACTGACCTATCCCTGCCCCAATTCATTGTGTTGAACTGAAACACTTCACCTCCCACTGAAGTCAGATGGGATTGCAGACACTGACACCTCCCAGGTTTAGCTCCACATTTCTCAACAAAAATATAGAATGTTATTGTTTACATTGCAGTAGTGGCCACAGTATACCAAGCACTTTCCAAACACAGATGAAGACAAAGGCTATGGTTTTCAAAAGTGATTAGTGATTCTGCATTCCTTAATTTTTGGATATCCCACTTGACACATTTTAGTGGAGCCAATTTGCAAATGTGCCTGCTCACTGAAAACCAAGACCCTTCGGGTTTCAAGTTGGGCACTCCCAAAATTGAGGCACCTAAATCACTAGTGATTTCTGAAAATCTTGGCCACCATCCCTGCGCCAAAGAGCAGACAATCTAAGTGGTGACCTGCAGTTGGATCCAGGGAGACCTAAAGGTTCAGTTGTAAAGATCTGATTGTAGGACTGCCTAAAAGAACAACAGTTAGACTAACAATTAATGGCATAGTAAATCTTTACTGTGTCAAAAGTAAATTAAAAAAACTATGCCAGGTAGAACCCATATTCTTGTAAAAGTGCCATCCACTTATAAGATCACCCCCCAAAAAACCCCAAACAAACCTCACCACCATTCCATATGCCTACGTAAAACTTAAGAACCAAATGAAAATAAATTACGATAGACAGAAAACACAATATATGATATTTGGGCAGCTATCTTGAAGGCAATATTTATTTATATATTTTTTCCACATGAGTTTGTCAACATCCATTTAGCCGGATAATAAAATAAATTGAAAATGCCTACTAAAATGATCAAAATGTACATAATGACAATAAGAGAGCCTCCCTACTGAACACTCCCCATCAAAACAAAACAAAACAAAAACCCACCCCTCAGAGACTGGATTTTCAAAGGTATTTAAGCAACTAAAAATATGGATAAGCATCTAGTGAAATTTCCAAAAGCCCTAAACAAGTTAGGCGCCTAACTTCCACTAGACACCTATCTTTATTTTTAGGCATCTAAATAATTTAAAAAATTTGGCCCCAAGTAACTACACACGTTTGGCAGCAACATATTCTGGTTTTGTCAAACCAAAGAGATAATCAAACTCCTGAGTTGAAGGCTAAAAACGCATGGGTGTGAAATTCACCCAACTCTAGGGAGCCAGTCAAGGTCCATGAACCATTTACATCCCACCTAAGCTCTATTTTGAGGACTTAGGCAGGATTTAAGAAGTGCATAGGCATTGTGATATCACTCTGCATCCAATGTGCATGTCCTACTCCTACCCCAAAACTTTAAGGGTTTTCCGTTTACATGTCCTAGCTAGACATAAACACACAAATAACGAGCGGGTCCCTACAATATCCAGCAGACAACCTATAGAGACACTTATAGTTCAAAATCAACACCTTGAATTGAAATGTACCAAAAAGGAATGGGAAGCGAGTGCACTCTCTGAACTGTCATATGTGCTTCCCTAATCAAACACCACAAAGGCTTTTGCATGAAGGGTTATTTGGAGGATTTCTGCTTTTTTCAAATAGTCATTTATTGACACTGAGTCAATTTCTGAAGTGTGTTAATAAGTGTCTTACACACAACTAGTGAGTTTTCTGATCAGCAAATTTTATAAATTGAAATAAAATAAGAAATTGGGCAGCTGCCATTTGCAGCAGTTGAAGTTCTGGAGTGATCTTCAAGCCCTATATAGAGTGTGCTTGTATCATCGAATTTGGAGGTGAAAGAAGCATAAATAATGGTTGACATCTCTGCATTATTAGGAATGGTCACACCTACTTAGTCAAGAAAAGACAGAAATAAGAACTCTTGTTCACTGCTGTTTATCTGAAGATCCAGAAGCAGCCAAGGGTCTAATCGATTTTGGACCTGAATTATAAAAGGCGATACGCCCCTTTAGTTAAAGGGGCAGATATCACTGTTTGGCATGTTTGTTTACCCCTACATAGCCTCTTGTCTGGATTAAGACTCAACCAGCTTGCTCTCATCCAATGCTAGGAAACCTGATTGATTGTACAGTCCAGGTCCAAAGAAGTCTGAGAGGTAGCGTAAAAGATCACCAGCATACCAATGTCATTGTAACACAAATTGTCTCATGGCCTCCCATTAAGGCCTTATACACACATTGAACAGAAGAGGTCACAGAATTAAGCCCTGCAATATCCCACACAATACAGCCCTTAGTACAAATGAGTAATGGCATTGTAGGGTTCACTGGGGTTTATTGTGGCCCTTGCTGTTAGGCAAACCAATTACTGGATTTGGCTGAATGTGAGAAAATAATACTTTGCTCGGCACATCTGTAATGACTTGGAGGGAGAGACAAAATGGTTTAAAACCATCTTTCTTCTCTCCATATCCAGGTGAAGTTTCAGCCCCCAACATAAACATTGTTAGGGCTGCTCCAAGCTCCTTTGCCTTTTAATGGTCACTCTTATTTCCATTCCACTTTCCCCAGTGCTTGCATACATCATCTGCCAAGTTACATCTTATTTAGGACCAGATTCTATAAACTGTTACTCTCAGAATAAGTTGTTTGTTTAACCTCAGTTGGACTACTAGTGTGAGTAAGAAGTACCCATGTGAGTAAGGGTCTATAAGATTGGGGCCCTGGGCCCTGATCCTACACACATTTCTGTACATGCTTCATTTTAGGCATGTGAGTAATCCTGTCAACTTTGTATGACTTCAGTGGGACCACTTATGTTCATAATGTTTAGGCAAGTACATAAGTCTTTGCAAGATCAGCACTTTAAAATGTAAGTTCTTCGGGGCAGAAGCCTCCCCTCCCANCCCTTCCCTCCCCCAGCACAATACCTATTTATGGTGCTGCACATTATTTTTTAGCAAGAAAGCTCTGGCCAGCTGTGGACTCAGAAATGCAAAATGTAGTTAAGACTTGATTTTCTAATATAATTTATAGTTTGTAGATGGTGAAAGATATTTCACATTGGTTTAATATATGATTGCAATGCAGAGCAAAACATATTCAATATTCTTTTTAAAATTAGAATTATTATTTGCCTGGTGAAGAAAATGACTATTATTTATTACTTACATTACCATAGCACCTAGGAGCCATAATCATGAACCAGGACTGCTAGGTGCTGTACAGATACACAACAAAAAGACAAATCATAAGCTCCTTGCTGAAAGGACTAAGTAAATTCTTTTTTCGAAAGAGATTTGATCTCAGTTTGTATGACCAGCAGCTTGATAGTACAACACTGAGAGAATTCACTCATTGGGGAGTATACTGAGGGAAATGTAAAGGTAACCAATTTTATTCTGTGCACAAATAGTATTAGTTTAATTATGCATCAGAAGGCCACAGCTGACCAAAACCTCTAAGTGTGACCAAAAAGTGTCATCACATTTAACAATATTTTTTGTTAAAAAAGAAACAATGTAGAATTTTTCCAGAAAATGCAATTATGCAGTAGATAACACAAATTCCTGCACTGTATGACCTATACTTGCACATAGTTAGGAGTTACAAAAATTAGTATCAGTTTGTTGTGTTCATTACTAATATATTTATGCACACAACTTCTGAAAAAAAATTGGATTTCCCCTGTTAAATTATACTTTTCAGAATTCTATTTTGGAAGAGAGAAACAGGTAGAGTCAAGGACCAATGGAGGACATATGACTTGGCAGTACTTTCTTGTTGCTTCTTCAGTATCACCTTGAGACAGAACAAGATGGCATCTCCTTAATGATTCTGAATATATATAGGCCCAGATTCTCTCCTACGTTGAAACCTATTCGGCACAGAAGAGAAGGATGGCTCTCAACTACCAGATTCTCTGGGCCAGTCTTGATGGTTCTGGCCCTAGGCTGTTCTAACCTATGTGAGCTGACAGTGATTCCCAAGGAGACCGTATGTCAACTGGAGAAAATGAAGCATGCTACACTCTGACCAAGCCCCGTACCTGTCTCCTGCCCTGGGGCAGCATAGAGATGTGACATGGGTTAGCTGTGCCAGCTCTACACCAACTGAAAGCTCTGCCTCACCAGGGGCATTCACACCTGGCAAGATCTGGCTACCGTCCAAGACCTTTTTGTTGTCAGAATGGCATAAAGGGCCCAGAACGCAAGAGAATCTGGCATGTAAATTCAGCTGTAAACCTGTGATTAGCCTTTCCATGTACAAGATAGACACATACTTTGCTTCTACCTGCATGTATGCCTAACCCAGCCTAATACAATTATGGAGTGCAGCATCTTTAATGGAAACTTTATATATCAAATATAGATGATTTACATGGAAATGTTCTCTGCTAGCATACATATTTTTATATTACTCAAATCCTTACATTGTTATATTAAGCTAATATGATATGGCATCTTTTGGAGTCCAGTTTTTATATGCTGAATGAACAAGTTTTTTTAAAAAAAAACTTTTTAATGTTGAGACTTGTTTCACAACTCTAATTGGGAAAAACAAACAATCTAAATTTAAAATCTATTTATAAAATGTAGCTCTTAAGATGTAGTTCAGAGTTCTAAAGGTGCTTGAGTTTATAAAATAAACTAGTACAGCTGCCTTCAGAGTACATCAAATCAAAATTGCTTGGAGCTCAAATCATATAGTTACAACAATTTCACTCTTTTACACTGTGATGATAATCATTTTAAAAGATTATATTACATAAGAAGTGTGTACATACACAAGTCTTCCAAACCATAAAGTTGTAATGGTTAATCTGAAATAAATTAATATTGTTGAAATTAATGAACTGAGAAATTGAAGTCACATCACTACATGAACAAATTTATTAATATCTGTTGTACATAAATTAATGAGAAATTTCATTCTGACAAAAATTAAACAAAACTAAAGTTAAGAGTCTGAATTATATTCCTGTCAAGGAGTTAACTAAAAAGCAGCAATAGATTTTGGCATGTCAGTGCATAAGTGTTAAAAAATGAGCTAGCTAGTCAAGGATATTAATCTCATGCCTGTTTATAACACTTGTTCTAAAGATGCCAAAGCAGGTGTACTGTACTTGGCTTTGATCTTAGAGAGTCCTTGACTTTAGTCAGCCTGCTATTATGATAAAGTACAATTAACAGAATGTCAAAATTGAGGTTTTCCACTTAG
>NC_133783.1:40914356-41001856 GCF_003597395.2 Chelonoidis abingdonii
TGGTGTACAATTATCTCACTCCTTTATATGTCTGTTTTCTGCTGCACTCTGCATACTCTTGAACCCTGCACTGTTTAAGAGATAAAGGTTTCATATGAAATCAGGATCATACATGATTTTTTTAAAAAACAGAACTTTATTTGTAGTAAGACCCACAGCAATGACTGTAATTTTTAAACTGGAATGACCTCCTTAATATATTGTGCCTGTTAGTGCCAAATACATAGACATCAAGAAAGGCTGATTATTTTTTTCTTTGCACTAAATGCTTTGCAAATGCAGCACTGCAAAACACTTTGCAAACTGCAGCAGAATTAAAGTTTAAAACAAAAAGGAGGGACCATTTTTTCTTTCTGGACAAAAAAATGCACATTTTAGTAAAGTGTTTATAAAGGGATTTTAAAAGAATGATACAGTATATCACAAATGATAAATGTACTGCACATTTATTTTGTGATAACTAATAAGGCTTAGCTAAGTGGAAAAGCCTAAGAAGTCACTTTGGAACTGAATTGCCTCAGTTTTATTTTGTATAAGTAAGGTTTTGATCTAAAGAAGAGGTCACGTGTACATGTTAAGTAAGTTTGCAAGTTTCTTCATAAATGCAGTCTGTTTGTGTTTTAGATTAATTAGTCAATGCACTCATTGCTTCATTGTCTCCAAACTGAAAGCTTCACTGAATGGTAGATTTTACTGTTAAAGACCCTACAATAAGATTGTTTTATCTGTACATTTTTTCAGATATTTAACTGTATAAAAATGTTCATTTTACACAATATTTAATTAAAGTATTTCTTGTCTGTGAATTTCACTTTTAGTAATTTTATCTGGTTTGATTATTAAAAAAAACTGAGAAAACACAAAACAAATGCAACACTGGAAGTTTCATTTCTATATATCAGATTATCCAGTTGTGTCTTGGTTAAGATAAGAGTGACCCACGAAATAAGCTTTTCAATGTTAAAAAGTCACATGACAGCCCTTCTCTGAGGCCTCGTGGTTGAAACAGAGGAATAAGAGTCATGGGACCAAGATTGTATTTCACGCTCTGCCAATAGCGTGTTATGCAGCCAGGCACGTTGCTCAACCACCACTGAACCTCAGCTCCCCTATCTGTAAAATGGACACAGTAATGCTTACTCGCTTTCATCAAATTATCCGATTTAAAATTCTCTGATAGAAGCCAAGTGGCAGACAGAATATGTAAATTAAAACAATGAGATGCCTCTTTAAAAATCCACACAACCCAAAACCTTCCAATCACAGGATTTCCATTATACCTTCATTTATTAGTTTTGGGAAAACTGATGACACATCCAAAGATTCTGCTAACTAATGCTCAACACAAATATTTTAGCCCTCAATGTGTGATGTCCGATAAGTAGATAGACAAAGGAGTAAAGAAAACCAACAACAAAAAATGGTTTTGTCAAGTATGGGTCCAATTCAGAGCTCCTTGAAGTCAGTGAGAATTTTTCCACAGGCTTTGGATCAGACCATGATAGAGCTCAACTTGAAATTCAGGGCCTGATTCCCAGCTCTGTTATGCCAGTTTTACACCAGCATATGTCTATGTCCACTACGGCCATACTGTATATTCTGGAATAACTAGTGGGGTGGGGGAGCCTGGCTTGCAGGCACAACAGCAATACAAACAAATTATAACATCAACTGACATATAACATGAACCCATATGCCAATTAAAGGAATAGAGTAATATGAGTTATGTTCTGTCATTATAAGATGCCTACTGAAAACAAAGATTTCAAAATTCTGAGCTCAGTATTAATGATATATAATATACAAAGTTCAGTGTGCCTGTTTCTCTCCTCATTTTTCTGTCAATTGCATGTATCCGTAGATAAATGTACTGAACGTAATGAGATCTACCAGCTTATTGTATTTCTAGTTTACACAGAAAACTCAGCTTATGTAACTTTTTTTTGGCGCACTTTACACTATTGCAGTAGGTATGTCTTCATTTTTCACAATGCAAGATTTGTTTTGCACATTTTGGCTTGAAACTCTATAATCCATATGCGAAGCATGATTTAAATTAGTGCCCACAAATGTCATCTTAATTACTTGTGCTGCTGTGCAAAACAGGAAACTATTACTGAAAATATAAAAATGCTTTCAAATATTTCATAGTGTTTTTTCCCTCCTGTTTACAATCACTTTGAGTAGTATCTATGAATCAGGCTTAAATCAGATGCATTCCACTTATTCAAAAAATAAGAAGGCTTACAGGGATGAAAGTCTGGCTGATGCCTATTGGCACTATTCCTTTTGGGTTTATTTCAAAGCTTTGAATAATGAGTAGCTAAACGGTTAGCCTAACATTCAATGCAAAGAAAACAAAGAAAAAACAAATTCTGTGCTACGAATTACAAGTGCTAGAGCAGTATACCACCTATGACAAACTAAGTATCTGTAACCTGATGTGATAAAATGTTAAGTCAGCTTACACTGATTTTAGAAATACAAAGATAAAATTTTCTTAATCAAAATGAAGGAATAGAGTCTCTAAAAATATATGCCAATTATTGCAGAGCAGCCTTTTAAAGTCTTTCAAGCTTTTAAAGATTATTCAAAGCACTTGAAATGGGCTTCAATCTAATGCCTCATTTCATTGCATTAAACAGCCTAGTTAATAAAGAATCAATATATTCAAAGGGCAAGGTTATCTTTTGTCTATAAGGGGTGGTGTCATTCTGAACCTTTTATAGTTCAAATGCTGAAAAAGACCTCATGAAATCCATACTCATCAAGTGGGTCAACTAGAGCAATAAAAAGGCCTCTGAAAGAATGGCTGCCCTCCTTTAAAACAACTGTAAGTCTTATCTACCTCACATAGTGCTCCCAAATAATCAGTCAGAAAATGTCAATTTCTCATCAAGACAAGAGGCCCCAATGATATTTTTTTCCAGCGAATACATACAATTAAGAGAATGCAGAAAGGCACCATCGGTGATTTGTAGCTTATTATGTCACCAGCAAGCTGCGATCTAGCTCTAAGCAGATAATAAGGGTTGTTGATAACTAAAGTGTCAATATGCCAAAGAACGATTTTTGAATGTGAGTCCTTGTGCTTTTTTACCTCCCCTTGCTGATCAGAGGGGCTGATAACAGTACATCTGCCAACCGACACCACATGTTGTACCTCACAATTAATGCAATGAATAAATAGCACAAAAGAGTTTGGATTCTTTATACTCTTTGAGACAATTCCCTGTTTTACCCTTCAAGGATTTCTTTTATGTTTGAATGAAGTTGCTTTTAATGAAATTTAAACTCATCAGAGGAAATCAAAAACCTCAAATCAGATTACAAATTGATTTTTTGGTCACTTGTCATTATACAATGTACTGCCATAAGTTTTACAGGGGGAAAAAAGTCAAGGCATCAGAGTTTTGAATCATAGTATACAAACAATCTGTAAAATAACCATACTAAGAAGAGATGGAAATACTGTCCTATAAACAATTAAAAGTTAGAAAAAGTTAGCCTGTGTATATCATTTTCAAAAAGAAAAGGTGCTTTATTGCTTTTATTAATAAAAATTCACAGAATAACAAATTATTCAAGAATTCAGGCCTATACCACGACTTAAGTCATACTTTATTCCTTCTCATAATGTCTGTTTTCTTATTCATATTTTTCAGATCTATATTTATGTATAAGAAATTCAATTTATCACATTCCATATCTAAGAGTTAAATCAAAACTACTTTGTGGAAAATCTAATGCCTCATTACATTCAGTGTTGCTACTCTGACGTGGCCAGCTGAAATAGTAACCAGCACTGTATACTATACCTTGAAGCTGTTTTGTCTGCTTACCCATTTCACAGTGTTGAAGACTTATTCAATTAAAATATTCTTGAATATTATTTTTACTTTTTGTTTATGTGACTTTCGATATTGTAAGGGCATCTTATACATCAGTTATGGGGTTTACATGGTCACATACTGCTATCTGGGTAGAATTATGGTGCTTACAAATGCATGGAAGAAGTTTTATCCTTTTATTGACTACGTGAGACTTAGATGACATTCTTTAGTAGATTTTCTTGAACGATCTGAGGAGTCGGCTGCTTCTGCATTTCTGTATATTTCTTAGCAAAAACAAAAACAACAATTAGATTGACAATTGGATGCATGCAATTTGTGTCAAGGATAATCACTCAAACAAGTTGAAAAAAATCACTATAGCAGATAGAATGCATATTCTTGTTAAAATCCTTAATACAAATTTAAAAATTAAAACACTATTGTATAAGACTGTAATAGTACTGTGACATACAATGGGCAATTTTAAATGTTGTTCTGTTTCCATGACTAACTGCAGAGGAAAGAAAAAAAACACAAAAGAAAAAAATTGTAAAATACAAAAATCATAATAAAGTTGTATCTTATGCCATCTTGTGTCTTTTATTGCTGCACTGGGCCTGGCTTGGTTTGGTGCAGTGGGGTGCAGCAGAGAGAAGGTGCATTCTGATGTCATGCATGAAAGGGGTGCATATCTGTGGAGGATATTTTTGGGGTCTGTGTGTATGTGGGGGGGGGGGGGGCTGGACAAGCCGCTAGCATCTCAAAGCAGTTCTCAGATTTTCCTGAAGTGCTCGTCTCTGGCCATCATTGCTCCGGTTCCAAGGTGGGCTATAATCCCCTCCACTCCCATTTGGAATCACTTTCATAGCTATCCCCATTGCACTGTTGCCCCCAATAACACTGGCCTGAAAGGCTGGGGAGGTACAGGATGAGGTCTTCCCTGTGGTATGTACACAGCCAAGCATCCTAAAACAGTTCTCCATTTGTTCTGTGATTGCTTGGCTCTGGCCATTGCTGTTCCAGTCCTAAGATAGAGAAAGCAATTGCTGCCCTGCTTGCTTGGTAGCCACAGAAGTATTATTTAAAAAAAAACCATAGTAAGAATAGTATTTGAACAAAAATGAATTTTTTCAAGTATGCCATCTTTCGAGATCATTCTGCCAGCCCACGTGTGAAAATATGAACCAACATGGCCACTCCCCGTCATGCACAACTGTTTGCCTTAGTCATGAAGGCACAGTTCACGTGAAGTGTTCATGTACAGTATAGCTAATTTACTTCCAGGAGATGTAAGTAACAAAGGGAGAATGATCTCCACGTACAGGACATGGAAAAATTGCATTAAAAGGTGTTATATTACTTAGACCAGAAAGAACCAAACTATTGATGTATGCAATTTCCATACTAATCAGTTAGCAAATGAATGAGGGTATCAATATTTTTAAGTATGCCTTTTGTACCAAATAAAACGAAGGTACGTAGGATACACATATTATGTCACTTATATGAAATGTTTATCTTCCCTGTCTATCAACATCTCTCTTTCAACAATCAAATAATTCAGTAATGATCAAAACTAGCAATGTCAAAATACCATCATCAGAACATCCCCAAACCAACTAAACCCTCCTCACTTAACCCACCCCCTCAGAAATGGCCCACGTAAACTTAAATAAGGCCAAGCATCACGCGATTAACAGACTTGGGTTCTGTAGGACCAAGGGAAAAATCCAATTCCAGAGTTTAGGGCCATCTACTACAATCACTGCTTCAAACTTTCATATGAACAAATCCAAGTGATCTCAATAGATGGATTAAGGGCATGAGGAGAGAGATGATTGCTAAAACACTCAAGGCCCAAGCTATAAAAAAAGTATATATTAAGCCAGCACTTCTAATTACTCCTGAAAATGAAATGGAAGTCATTACACCTCTAGTCCAGAGATTGTAATGTGTTCTGTGTGTGAAAAATTGCTAAGCATAAATTAATCTGCAGGAGACAAAGCGAGGAATATTAGAACCAAGATCTGCATCTGATAGGAAAGTTGCCATCTCCAAGCCAAACAAAGATGGGAAAAGTTTTATTGTCTACTTGTCTTTTCTGGAGCTCCAGACCCAGGCAGAGGTCCCATAAGTGGCCTAGACCCCAAGTAACAAAATGTAGCACACTAGTTCAGTGAAGAAACAGATATGCCCTTCACTGTTTCCTCTGGTTCTTTTCCCCAAACCACCAACATCACCACAGGCTTATTAGGACTGAGCATCCACTTGCTGGCTCTTAATCAATCCTCACTCTCAGCCAGACTCAGGGAAAAGCTGGATGGCAACCACAGCTAACTGATGAAATGGCAACAAAGGTGAGTGTCATAAGGATTTCAGTGACACTGCCAACCAGGTTCACAATATCTCCTCTTCCCCCCCAGATACACACTGAACGAGGGAAGGGGACAGCACAGAACACCGCATGATCCCACATGAGAAATCCCATCACTTAGTACTAATCACTAAGAAAGTAACAGAGACAATCTGTCTATTAGAAGATGGAGAGATTGAAAGAGATGTGAAGACGGAAGTGCAGATAAGTTTATGATAGCGAGACAGTGGACGCCACAAACATATGTGAAGGTAATCAGCTCCCAACCAAGAAGGCAGGAAGCTACAAAGCAAGGAAAGTCCAGACACTAAGAGTTCAAGAGAAACTGTTATGCAGAGGGTAATTAATGTCAGGAATGACCTAATTAACATGTGGAAGCAGCAACTGTGAACATATTCAAAAAAGTATTACAGGAGCACTTAGAGGAAAAATGCATTACATGTACCAATGTTAGACAGATTTAGATAGATCTCAAGGCTTCTTTCCTTCCTGAAATGTTATTACAATATCATTAATTCTATAACGATCTTTGTCCTCCACAATTATACAAATATTGCAGGCATTTTGGACAGGGATCATACATATGTTCAGAGGCATTATTGTTTATCGTCTCTGTTCTCATCAAATGCTGAAGAAGCAGAAATAAGAGGTCTAGGAGTACAACATAAACAAATAAAACACCAGAAACAACAATATGTCAAGTACTCTGTGTTCCATGGAGCTTCATGTTGACTAGAGCCACTGTGAGAAAAGATGGTAGTATTTACTGTTGCATATGTGGCTGGGGGCGGGGGGTGGAGGGGGAGGAGCAGGAAAGTCAGTGAATGGAAAAATAATCTGTGAAATAACCATTGTGAAAAATGAGAGTGTTAAATTTAGAAAATTGTTGGTATTTTTAAAACAAAGACATTGATTGGACAGGCTATTTTCATTTTGGATGACAAGTACTTGTGGTTTTCCAGTGCATAGAGATACTGCTTGCAGCGCCATCATTAAACTAAGTTCTCAATAGCTATGTTGAACAGTACAAGGAATGATGCAGTTAAATGTGTTTATTAAATCAATGTTTAAAGATGTGTAAAAATGTAACAACTGTTGGATGAAAGGAGAAGCTGCTAGTGCCACAGAGGCTAAGGAGATTGTGCTTTATGCTGTCGCTGAATTTTGGAATTTGGAGATTTTCCTAAGTGCACAATGATTTTTTTAAGCTGAGTCTGTCCATTCTAAGTCATAATCCAATAGTGATTCAGTGCTAATAATTTCAGATCTCGCACAAATGTTAAATACACCAAAGATGACTTTTACAATAGGAAGGAAATGTTATACTATAGCTTCCAGGAATTTCTATCTTTGGTGTAGCCTCTTGTGATTTCTACCATTCTTTTAAGGCAAAAATCCATAAAAATAGCATTGAGAATAACAAGGAACTCAACTCTGATATGAGAGCAAAGTGAGAGCAGAATCAAAGGAGGAAGAGGAGTCTATAAAATAAAGGGAATGTTTGTTTACTGGAAATACTTCGCATGGGGAATTAATTGAACACAGCTCATACATTCAAAGTTATTTATTTGCATTAGTAAATGTGGATTAAATACTTTGTTATGCAACACAGATAGTTATGAAATTCCATTGTCATCAGTATATCTTATTTGACCTGCAATGTCCACTTTATGTATATTTATATTATAGTAGTAAATAGAGGCTCCAAGAAGATCACATCTCCATTGTGGTAGCCTCTGTATGTACATACCTAGTAAAAGTCAGTCCCTGACCCAAAGAGCTTGAAATCTGAATAGAGAAGACAAAGGGTAAGAGAAAGGGTATTAGTATCCCCATTTTACATACAGGGGAACTGAGGCACAAGGTGGTTTCGGTGACTTTCCTAAGGTAACAAAAGAAGTCTGTGACAGAGCCAGCAACTTTTCCCAGATCTCCTGAGTTCTTGTCCATTGCTTTACTAGCTAGGCCATCCTTCCTTTCATCTTGAACTTTACTGAACAAATCTAGTTCAGCGCTCTGTAAGAAATGCCATATGATACCAAGCAGAATAATTAGTTTTCAATTTCAAATTCCTAATTCCATTGCTTGTTTACTCCACTGATCGAATCTAGGAGTGGTGTAGATGGAAGATATGCATTAAACTATTACAAAGAGACATAGCCACACATCACTCTGCGCAGACACTTGTTGGACAGTCAAGTGACATTAACTGAGTTATGGAGCTCAATCCAGCTTTTCTTGGACAAGGTGAACTATAACAGCACAAGTTGTGTGTACAGAAAGATTGCAAAAGCACAAAAAAACCAACCAAACAAAAAGCCCAACCCTCCTTCATAAAGGTTTAATTCCCCCTCCTGCCTAGATTCAGATTTCATAACCCATGCGGGTAGCCTTTGCTTAAGATCCTACCTACCTCTTCATGTGCGGAAGTGACAGTTTGAGTGTCTGTGGGAGAGCTGTACAAATAGGGCAGGGGGTGGGATGGACATAATCGTTCGTGTATGAGAGAAGGAGTTGATGATAAAGTTCATACAATTAAGATAGAGGCAGATGGTAGTTACACTGGGTGGATGCGGAGGTAATAGTGGTTTCTGTGGGGAGGGGAAGAGGGTTGTAAACCTAGAATAGGAGTTATATGAGGTAGACCAAATGCTAGAGAAGGATGAACAGAAAATTTTCAAAATCAGACAATCTTAAATGTATGCATTACTTAAACAGCAAAGTAGAACAGTGAATTAAAGTCATCTCTCTCTAACTGGGCTCAAATCTTAAGTGAAAATGAATTTGATGGTTTCCACTTAATCCATAGTGGATGGTAGTTCACATAAGAGAACCACTACGCTGCTAATCACAGGTATAATTCTTGACCACACTAGAGCATAACATTCATTCAAAACATATGAATGGGCATAATATAAAAAAGAAAAACAGGAACAGAGGTACTGCTGAAAAAATTTTTTACTGCAAAATTCAGTTTCATCACAGCTAAAAATCACTCCTGAATTCCTGCTTGCAGAACTCATACTGATGGCACATATATGTAAGTAGTGGAAGATCAAGGTCATAAAATAACACAATAGCTGAGTTTGCCACTAGTTTGATTGTGTGGGGAGCAGGTTAGGAGATAAAGAGAGAAGAATGACACTAGATTTTCATGCCACAGTAAATTGTACAGTAAATGGGGATCTTTCATGGGGTCTCCAGCAGGCCAGGTCTTGATGTTCCTGATAGAATGCCAGGTGTGGTATGGCTGAGCCAAGTGCTATAGGCAAGTCAGCTGCTAAAGCTCTAGAGGCCCTAATGTGATGAATCCCAATACACCCACCCACCACCTGCCTTCAACCCCATGCTCCACTAGGCCTCTGTGATCCACTTCTCCCAGCTGCGTAAGTGCCACAGAATCCTCCCCTGCTGGCAACCTATCACATCACACTCCACAGCAGGAGGAGAAAATGAACAGCAGAATCATCCCCAGCAGATTCACCACACTGCCTCCTGCTGACCCATCACTGCTCAGCCAGTTCACCACCGCATGCTGCACACTAGGTTTGCTGAAGAAACAGAATTATATTGTCTTCACTGATGGAAATAAATGGAGGGAACCTGCTATTGAATTCTACAGAAGTTGAATTAGACCAACAATATCACAATCATCTTTATAAGACATTTTTTTAAAACATCACTTGGAACTTGGGGTGCAGTGAGACAGATAAAAACATATTGTGATTTTGCATTTTTTTTACAGAAGGTATGTTGCTGAGGGACTGAAGTCCTGTTCAACATCTAGATTTCTCATTAAACTCTGTTTTCTTTTTGGTCCACAATGGCATGTCTGCATGACTTCGGGACCGACTACTTGTTCAAGTGATATTGCCACATTATTTCCCAAATCAGTTTGAGCTCCCCAAAAGCTGTCATTGCAATTTGAATGTTATTACACAGAATGTTTCCTGTTTGGTTTATGTTACAATTGAGTGAAAATCAAGCCTACCACAGTAAGTCAGCAAAATCAACAATATGATAGGCAAGAATTACCCTCGGTATCTCCTCTCTCCACCACCTGCATTCAGCATGAAGTACTAGTACCAGGAGATGGGAATAAAAGAAGACTGAGTCAGACAAGACTTTTAATTAAATAGTAGCGCTACTGTAAACACGTTTGTATTTGTCAGCTTGTATTCCGTTCTTCCGTAATACAAAGAAGGGAGATTACAGATACAGCAGACAGCATCTTATCAAATGCTTTACAATGTTTTAATGCTATTTTTGTTTCTGCTAACCTGTACTTTTGTGGTTTTCAGTAAGTGTCATGTGTAGTCAATATGGATGGGAGAACCTTAAAAGGTTGTAAGTTCCGCAGCACACTGGAACCTTTCAAAAAGTTCTGTTTATCAAAACATAAAAAGAAATGAACATTGTTTTTCATGGGGAAATTACTCATAAGGCTTTTAGTTTTCAGTTCTAAACCAATATTTACTGGTAAAAGTTTGCTGATATGAAGTTGCAGACTCACTGCTTAATGTAGGTTTAGGCTGAGCCCTCCTTTTCCAGATTTGTTATACTACTCCTGATCTGCACTTCCTCTAATGGTAACCTTTCCAATACTCCTCATCAATTCCCCACTGAGGAGGGAACTGGTCTGACACTCTGAAACAACACAGGTTCAGAGCAGCACTTTAAAAGACAAATAATGCCCTGAAAACACTTCTTTATGGTATGGCAAACATGCCAAAAAAACCCTGCCTTCAGTAACTGGCAAATGTCAAAGCAGAAAGTATAATTGCTCCAAAAATAATAAACATGTATTAGTGCTATTCAGTAAATAGATCATTTTACATTTTGTGTTGTGGAACAATAAAGGTCACTAAAATATGTTCATATAACTGTCCCTTTTCCTAAATGGCCCCTTTAAGGGTCTGGTTCTGGTCTTGCCTATATCTGTCATTAACATCAATGGAGTTACACAAGCAGTATTGGCCCCTATCATTCCACTTTGAGAGAATTCCTTCTTTGTAAGTAGAATTTCTGATGAGATTCCCCCTCTCTCCTCCTCATAGATATCCTCCAGGATTTTTCTGGTTGTTTTCTCCCCACAGAATGAGCTGTAGGCCCCTCCCCCAAACCTGGGTGATCTTGAGAAGCCCACAGAGGGCCAGGACCATCAGTGACAAAGCCCTTTGCCTCTACAAAATCTCTCCCGTGCCTCCTTACCTGAAGAGCTTTCTCCCGCTTTTTGCACCTTTGCAGACTCAAGGCCCTGCAGGAGTCTTCTTGCTCCCTACAGTTTGTCTACAGCTCTAGTTCCAGTTTCCTGAGCTTCCTCCTTCTCTTTTTATCCTGGTATTGCCTGGTTCAACCCAGGTGTTGCTTGTCCTTTAATTAGGGTTTGCTTAGCCACAGGATCTCCAGCCCATGGGGCAAGTCACTTTGTTACATACTGCCCCCCACTACACCTTACAACCTTCCCCACCCCAGGGCAAGTTCCTCAATCTTTATTTGAAATTCTCTGCTTTGTGACCATGAGGTCTGAGCCTGAACAATCCCCAGTTCAGTAACCATAATGAGCAGGCGATCTTTTTCTTCTAAAGTGGCCTGATGCTCCTCAGCTAGCTTGTCTCCTTTCAGGGCCAGCTGCCTGACTTCTATGGTTGTCAGTTTCTTCTGGTACTTCTCCTTCAAGGATATATAACCACTACTGTCTTCTCCTTTCAGCTTAGTGTTAATTGACTCATCAGCTGTAGGAAACACTCCCATAACTGCGTCATCAATGCTTGTGCTCCTCCCACAAACATTGGTGTTGTCCTGCCCTTCATGCAGAGTTCCCATGACCAGATCTTTCCAAGGCTGGTCTTCTCTTCAGCTCAATGTCCTTTTTCGGCACCCATAGACCCATCTGCTCACAAACAGTAGGAACGACTCTGTCCATTCCCACTCAGCTTATTCCTTTTGCCTCCGGCCCTTGGAACTGGCAGACTTCTGAGACCAAACAAGCAATGGTTCCATGTTTTAATTCTTTCCTCAAAAGAGAGGTTTATTCCGTAGTGCAGGAGTTTCAGGAAATCATTAATCCCTCCCCAAACCCCTACCAGCCACTATTGTTCTCTTCCAGACTCCCAGTGGAGAGCTGCCTATACTCCACAGATCTCCTTCTATCCTGAAAAAATAGTTCATATTCCATTTCTTCCTGCCCATCAGACATTGCTTCTATCCAACAGTTCTAATGAAGCCTGCTCTACAAGCCCCAAAATTCTATTGATCTGAGGGCACACTACATACAGGCCAGATCAGGACACGAAACTTTCTTAAAGGCACAGTTCACCCTTTGACACAGCCTAATGGATTGCCAATATTTTTCTTTGGGGAAAAAAATCAGTATTTGCTAAAATCCACAGTTGGACACCCCAGCCTGGCTCATCTTTTATGCTTCACAACTGAGTCACAACACATCCGGGGTGTGATAATATCCCAGCGAGATACCTTCTCATTTCTCCTAATGGTCCAAATTCCATAGTCATGACAAGTTAGCTGTGTCAGTACATACAGTACTGAACTCTGCTCTCAATTGTACTGTTTTAAATCAGGAGTAACTTCAATGTATAACAACGCTACTGAATGCAGAATTTGGCCAGAATCATTCATTAAACATTGCAATGCTCAACTCAAGAAGGCTTTTTAAATTTATTTTTTATAATTGAACTAATCAATGTATTGATATGAACAACCCATGAACTGTGCTGACCTAAAATACTAGGACAATATCAACGCCGTATGCAACAAAGATAATTTTGTGTGTGTGTGTGCACGCGTGCGCACACTTGTTGGGGGAGGGTGGTACCCTTAGAATGGTTTTATCTAAGAATCAATATTTAAGATTATGTAATGTTCATGCCAATTTGCAGTAGCTGCCAAACCAAGGACTGAGTTATTTATAATGTAAGGACTCCACTTTCTGAGTGGAAAATAAAGATTTAAGCTTTTTATCCTGTGCTGAATTTTTCTCCTCCATTCTTAACGGTAGATGACAAATAAACCATCAATTTTGGTTTGTGTGAACTACTTGTTTTTTGCACAGCTTCTGTACTAAGTTCAAATATAAGATACCACAGAAAAGAACAATTTTAGATGCAACAACATTTCAGCAGTCACAACTGAGCTTCTTCCAAGTCAAATTTACATTGTTTCTGTCAGCAATTTCAATTTTTGTTTTTACCTTAATACAATCTTGTCTTACATTCTTCTACCATCTTGATCAAAAGAGAAAGCCTTTTTATTGTCAGACTCTAATGGCTATTCTGTCCCATATTTTTAATGTGAACATTAAATATTTATAAATTCCAAGTCAATAATACGTCCTAACTAGCATCTACAAAAGCTACATATTATGTAGTCAATGTTCATTTAAATGGAGCCAAAGGTCAAGAGGTCAAATAATCAAAGTAGAACAGTGGTTAGACAGTACATCTGTTGTCATTCTTATTGGGACAATAATTTTTCACAGTGGTATACTTATATTTGGAAGTAAACAGTTACATTGATCTGAAGTTTTCTTTTGTTTTGTGTTGAGTTTCGATAGTGCAGTGATGGGTGGGATAGATAGATGGATGCTTCACAAAGCTGAAGCTGCTCCACTTAACAACATACAATATAATTTCAAGGGAAAAGATATTTATTAGTACAACAGATCTTGGGCCTGATTCTGGCCTCCCTTATACTCGTTATACTTTAGTGTAAGTCTAACGACTTCATTGCAGATTTACTTTTACACTGGTATAAATGAGATCAGAATTTGGCCCATTATGTAGAGACAATAGTACAATTTAAAAATGAACTAACTATGGCTAATTTCTGTATTTTGCCTTTGACTCAGACATAGCAGGAAGACAGATGATATAATAATGTTGTTTAAACAGGCCACAACTTTATTGATAGAACTTGCCTAAAACTATCGTGCAACGTTGGTCCAGCACAGGTCTACCCTTCTTAAATTAGCCACCAGGGCAACCCAGGGAGGAGCTGGTCAATAAACTTTACATATCCCCCATCTATAGGGGATGCTCTACCCATTCCTGATCCCATGATTAAAGATTATCGAAAGTCTGTACACCCTTTTAAACAAGTTGAATCCAGGCACAGTTATAACAACCAGATCAATATTATCACTAGCCTCCAGGCTGCTGAGAAGAGAAGGAGGAATAAACCCATGAATGCAGACTAATTGGCAACAAAAGGAAAATTCCTCCCTTGCTCCTGTAAAGTTTAATTTCCCTAGTATAGCAAGAAACCTAATCCAGAAGAGAGAAGGGAGAGGTCATAGGACAGCAAATGGCATCCACAAGAAGGAAAGGGGCTTGCTTGCCCCCAAGATGGGGCACTCCTCATCACTCATACCAAGGTCTCTACCCCACTATCTTAAGCTCTCCCAGCAAACAGCAGAGGTAATGCTCTGGGAAAAGGGAACTACTTGAAAGAAAGAACAGGAGTACTTGTGGCACCTTAGAGACTAACAAATTTATCGTATAAGCTTTCGTGGGCTACAACCCACTTCTTCGGATGCTGTAGCCCACAAAAGCTTATGCTCAAATAAATTTGTTAGTCTCCAAGGTGCCACAAGTACTCTTGTTCTTTTTGCGGATACAGACTAACACGGTTGCTACTCTGAATACTTCAAAGAACTTGCCAGCACCTCATTGCTAGAGAAAGTGGGGCTAGGAGGGGAGAAGCACATGCCAGAACTCCAAGGATACTCTTCCCCTGCAATGCAGGTTCCTTCAGCACTGAGGCTGCAAGATGTGTTCTCTATCTCATCTGGAAATGTAGTTTTTAATTTTTAATCAAATCACTAATTTTTGTAAAGCATAGTTCATAAAGTTTGGGTTCTCACGCTGACTCACAGATGAAAGGATAATTATGGATGTTTTCATTAAAGAATCAAAACGTACTGTAGCTTTATTTTCTACTTCTAGGAAAGGAATTTGCCATACAGCTATATCGCACCCCCTATAAAGACAAATAAATAAAGGCTTTAGAGGGAAGTGAAGAAAATCACAATGCAGCTAGTCAGTGAAGAGGAAGGTCCTTTCTCGCTTCTGTGGATGGTAAGTTTATTATGCCTGAAGCATAAAATTTCATTACCTTATTTTACCCAGCATAGCTTCACACGTTATTAACAACAGTGGGCCTGATCACATGCCCATGATCTCTGAGCTGGACATGTTGAAAGTGAAGATCAGCTGTCAGCACAGTAGAGGTCCCTCTTACCTCAGATGCCATGAAGTGTGTTCTGTGGGCCTAGGAATCTGAGAGTGGTGAATGGATAGGCCAGGGAGGAGTGGACAGGCCAAGGAGATGCACATCGCCCAACCCACTGACAAAATGGAGATTCCCCACGGAAGTTAATACATCCCCAGGAAGGGCACCAAGTATGCAGAGCTGTCTTGGAGACAAGACATCTCTGTATAGATGGATGGAGGTGATATGTAGGGTTTAGTAGCTGACACTGTGGCTTGTTCCATGGCAAGACTAGGGGGGCAGACTCTTTTCCATCATCTAATGGAACAATTAGGAAGAAATCTCCATTAATTTAAAACTTGTTATTTTCTCTTCCTTAGACTCATCTATAGGTTTTCCCTCAGAAGGGGCTGATCAGACCCAAGGATCATAAAACTATCTAGCACTTTTTAGAAAAGAGCCATTATATTTTCTGTGAAGACCTTCTGCATCAGTGAATTCCGCAGGTTGGCTATATATTGTGTTATGAATTATTGCTTTGATTAGTTCTAAATTCCCTACCGTTTAATTTAAAAAAGTATCTAAAAAGAAAAAAAAATGGTCTTGCAGCTGGTGTACCCTCTAAGCTGGGCGGCCGACCAAGAGTCAATCAAGTGCTGCACACTGAATTAGTAGAGCCGCGCACATCCGGCACATGTTCAGGAGCCCCTCTCTCTGCTGCTTCGCAACTGTGTTGCTCCTGTCCTCTGCCTTGGAGCCCCTGGCCAGCTGCTCCTGGGACTCTCCTGCTTGCTGTGCAGAGTGAGGGAGTGAAGGGGCACTGACATCAGGGTGTCCCCCTCTTCCCCAGCCATGTACCCCATCTCTGCAAAGCAGCGGGGGAGGAATAGGGCTTAGGAGCAGGACAGAGCTGCTGGCAGCTGCTGTGGTCTGAACAAGCCTCCTGGTGTGTGCCGCTGTGCTTAAAGAGACAGCGCACAGTCTACACTTCCCCAGCAGCCAGCACACACACTGTCTCTGGCCACATCTACACTATGGGATAATATCGAATTAGCTAAAATCGGTTTTATAAAACTGATATTATAAATTCAATTTCATGCGGCCGCACTAGGCACAGTAATTCGGCGTTGTGCATCCATGGTCCGAGGCTAACGTCGATTTCTGAAGCGTTGCATTGTGGGTAGCTCTTCCGTAGCTATCCCATAGTTCCCGCAGTCTCCCCCGCCCCTTGGAATTCTGGGTTGAATCATTATTGTCGCGGGTGGTTCTGGGTAAATGTCGTCAGTCATTCCTTCCTCTGGGAAAACATCAGCTGACAATCCTTTCGCGCCGTTTTTCCCTGGATTGCCCTGGCAGACACCATAGCACGGCAACCATGGAGCCCGTTCAGCTTTTTTTTTTTCCGGCACCGTATGTGTACTGGATGCCGCGGACAGAGAGGCGATACTCCAGCGCTACACAGCAGCATTCACTTGCTTTTGCAATGATAGCAGAGATGGTTACCGGTCGTTCTGTACCGTCTACTGCCGGAGAAAACTGGCAATGAGATGACGGTTATCTCTCCTCCTCTGTACTGTCCGCTGCTATCATGAGTGCCCCTGGCTGAAATCGGCTGGGGGCGCAACGCAAAAGCAAAATTGGGATTGACTCACTTGGGACTGAGTCAATCCCTCCCTTATGGTTTCTAAAAATAGAGTCAGTCCTGCCTAGAATAAGGGGCAAGTGTATTAGAGGACCAGTGTATCAGAGCACAGCTGCTCCGTGTCAGTATTCACAGGGGGTGCCCCTGCAACAACCCCACCCGTTGCTTCCCTCCTCCCCCAACCTTCCTGGGCTACCGTGGCAGTGTCCCCCCCCATTTGTGTCATGAAGTTATAAAGAATGCAGGAATAAGAAACAGAGACTTGTTAGTGAGATAAAATGAGGGGGAGGCAGCCTCCCGGGGCTATGACAGTCCAGGCAGTACAGAATCTTTTCTTTACACAGGAAAGGGAGGGGGCTGATGAAGCTCAGCCCCCAGTTGCTATGATGAAGACAGTTACCAGCCGTTCTGTACCATCTACTGGGAGTAACTGGGAGTCATTCCCATTTTTACCCAGGCGCCCCCGGCCAGCCTCACCTGAGGCCAGCCAGGAGCACTCACGGGCTGATGGCGACGACGGATATCAGTCATATTGTACCGTCTACCACCGGGGAGGGGGAGAGGAGCGGATACTGCTCTTCACTGCTGCAGCATCGCGTCTACCAGCAGCATTCAGTACACATAGGGTGACATTGAAAGAAGTCAAGAAATGATTTCTTTCCCTTTTCTTTCACGTGGTGGTGGTGGGGAGAAAAACTGAGGAGCTATTCCCCGAACCACGCCAGACACTGTGTTTGAACCTACAGACATTGGGAGCTCAGCCAAGAATGCAAATACTTTTCAGAGACTGCTGTGGACTGTGGGATAGCTGGAGTCCTCAGTACCCCCTCCATCCATGAGCGTCCATTTGAGTCTCTGGCTTCCCGTTACGCTTGTCACGCAGCGCTGTGTATCCTGGAGATTTTTTTTCAAACGCTTTGGCATTTCGTGTTCTGTAACGGAGCTCTGATACAACAGATTTGTCTCCCCATACAGCGATCAGATCTAGTATCTCCCGTACGGTCCATGCTGGAGCTCTTTTTGGATTTGAGACTGCATCGCCACCCGTGCTGATCAGAGCTCCACGCTGGGCAAACAGGAAATGTAATTCAAAAGTTCGCGGGGCTTTTCCTGTTTACCTGCCCGCTGCATCCGAGTTCAGATTGCTGTCCAGAGCGGTCAGTGGTGCACTGTGGGATACCGCCCGGAGGCCAATAACGTCGATTTCCGTCCACACTAACCGTAATCCGATATGTTAATATCGAATTTAGCGCTACTCCTCTCGTCGGGGAGGAGTACAGAAATCGATTTAAAGAGCCCTTTATATCGATATAAAGGGCGTTGTAGTGTGGACGGGTACAGCGTTAAATTGATTTAACGCTCTTTAAATCGATTTAAACGAGTAGTGTAGACCAGGCCTCAGTTTCTCTGTTGCTCACACACACACACACACTTTTTCTCTCTTTCTCACACACACAGTCTCACTCATATACTGGCTGTTACACACACACACGTCTCTTTCACTCTCACCTCCAAACACATACTTGTGTTATTTTTGTTGTTGTTACTTCTTGATACTTCCTGCAATACACATATAGTCTCTGTAATTTTATTCTTTCAAAGTGCTGTTATTTTAGTTTTTTGACTGGTCTATGCATTTCATAATTTTATTTCTCTCTCATGCTTAAATTTAATTACTTGAGTAGTGAACTCTAAAATGCCTAACCTGTCCTGGCTGGAGTAATTGTCCCTATGGTAGCTTTTTAAAAAAATATATGTTATATCTAGGTTTTTTGTTTCTACTGGTGTTGCCCATCTGCACATGACCTCGATATTGGTGCACAAAACAAAATTCATTCCGCACATGGATGGAAAAAATTAGAGGGAACATTGCTTGCAGCCTTCTTTGAAAGATTGGTATAGTCTCAGAAAGTCTTTTTTCTTCTTCTTGTTTTTCAGATACTATCTAGCCTCAGAAACTCTGGTGGTTAGAGAATTAGTGAAATGAGACACCACAAAAGTCAAGGTAATGAATGCTGAACACTTGGGAGAGGAAATGATTTTTAGTCAGACTGTCTAAAACTCTATTTTTTGTTTGTAACTTTTAAACTTCACTGACCAATTAACATTTTGGATTTTAGACACCTTTCCTAAAGAGTCAACACTGCAACCCTTCACTTATGATGCTCTCATTTTAACATGCTCCGAGATCACCAAGAAAAATCAGGACAAATTGACATTCAGGATATTTCCGAGTTAGAAAAACAAACGCTTACAGAGAAAAAATACTTATCAGTATTTATACATTTATACATAATAAAAAAAAAGCATAAAAAGAACAAAAGGCTGATTTAAAAATAATATGAAGACAAAACAAAAACAAAACAAACTTTGCAGGCCATTATTAATAGATTCCTTCCTTGACCTGTTGGGTCAGAATAAGGAGAAGGGACTGACTAATTTTCCCTATACTGTTCTATCTTTGAGTATGTCTACGCTACCGGCTGGATCGGTGGGCAGCGATCAATCCAGCGGTGATCGATTTATCTCATCTAGACTATACGTGATAAATCGATCCCTGAGCGCTCTCCTGTCGACTCCTATACTCCAGCTCAGCGAAAGGCACAGGTGGAGTCAACAGGGGAGCGGCAGCAGTCAACTCACCGTGATGAAGACACTATGGTAAGTCGATCTACGTACGTCGACTTCAGCTACGTTATTCACATAGCTGAAGTTGCATAATTAGATTGATTCCCCCCCAGCGTAGACCAGGCCTAAGGTTCTTAAATGACTCCTTCACCACAGTACCTGGACTTCTCAAAATCTTTAATATATTTATCCTCACACCACCCTTGAGGTAGAGAAATCTATTATTTCCATTTACGGATGAAGAACCCAGGTACAGAGAAGCTAAGTGACTTGTCCAAGTTTGTGTCAGAGAAGGGAATTGAACCCACGTCTTCCAAGTTCAAGCATAACATTCTTAACTTTGAATGCCTCAGGAAAGGTCTCTTTACGCTCTCTCTTTTCAACAAAGAATCACAGACCTATATGCCTAAAAGATTGTTGTATGCTTCTCCAAAGGTCAATATGACTTCAGCTTGACCTAGTGACCGACATGCTGGTTACTAATTTTTGGTTTTGCAATTATTTTTTTAGAAGGGTCTTCTGCAGTGGTGGGCTTTGCCAGCACAAAGCATTTTTAAGGCAAACATCTTGAATAACATCATATCTATGGTCTAAAGTCAGTCACATAAAGGCACATAACATCGTATCTATGGTCTAAAGTCAGTCACATAAAGGCACGACACCAAAAGCAGATCTCACCACTGAAAGATTCATGGAACTGCCATTGGTGACTCAACTTCAGTTGTGTCAAAAGCCTGCTTCACTGGAACACACTTTATTTTATTAGTGGACTGGTACAAACAGGAGAGGTGAGAGCAGCTACAGGATCATTTGTCTGGCCATACTGGAAGAAACCCATGAGGCAATGGATGCAACTTTATTCACCTAAAGTATCTGGGAATGCCCAGCAATAAATTGCACAGTGCAGTTCATTTCCTTAATTGTTTCCACCTGTTTGAGAGGCTGCCACCAGCCCTCTCCCTTTCCAACCTGGTCCCACCCAGCATGTTGCTGGGATTCCACCACTCTCTCCTCATATGAGGGTTAAGGGGACAGAAAAGGGAGTGGATTTGGCTCCCTGCTCTACCAGACATTGGTGCTCCAGATTCCCCTTCCCAACTTTCCTAAAGGGATGCTTTCCTCTAAATTCCTTTTCAAACAATTTTATCTGATCACTTTATTCCTTCCATAATGACTACATCTGCCCTGGATAATAGCCACATTTTAAAAACATTTACTAAGTTGCATCATTTTAACCTAACCTCCCTGCCCACACACTCTCCCCCACTCCCCAGGTCCCTAATCAGCTGAGGGAAAGGCAAAAATACCCACCATACCCTCAGCCAATTTGGAGGAGAGGGAAAAATTTCCTTCCAGCCCTCAAGGATAAAGGCAACTAGTATAATGCCCACAGCAGATCATGACAAAACTTGGTTCTACTCTGATTCCAAGGGTGGGTATTGCCAGTGAGAGAAGACTTCTCCAGAACTGCCCAGCATATAAATAATCCACCCCCCTTTGGTCACCTGGAAGGACAGTGCCCATCCCCCGCCCACACACATACCTCTATGTCCAGCCACTTCCTATTCCTCTTTGCCCAGTCCAGGTAAACATTCCTCATCCTCTCCCCTCTGCCACCAATTGCAGAGAGTCCTTATAAGAGAAATATCTTCTTTTCTTCTGGCCAGCCAGCTAAAGGGCCCACCACATACAGTTGTGGTCAGCCCATAAAGCAAAGTGTCTGTTACAGCTATCCTCCTATTCCATTTTGTCTCTTACAGCTGTCTCCATACTCCATTTTGTTTTTGTTCTCCTGTGGCCTCCCCTCCCTGGCTGTTAAGTTGTTTAGCAGGGCCACTGCCCTTCTCAAAAGGGAGGGCCCCTTAAAGTTGTTTACCAAGAGCCATTGCCCTTTTCAAAGGGATGGCCAATTGTGCTAAGTGGGACCACTGCCCTGTTCAAAGGGTTAGTCCTGTTATCACCTTGTTAAACCTGGGCTCGGTGTAGGGTGGACAATGTCCAGTTGCAAGGCCTATTGTGTTTTTAAGGTCCTGGGCATGAGTCATAGGCCTCATGTGCTTCTGAGTCACCTATTGCACAGGACTCTGCCTAGACATGTCTCTGTGCTCACCTGCTTTTTTTTTTTTTTCCCCTGCCTCTGAGCCAATCAGAAGTACTGGTGGGAAACTGCCTAAGTTTGCCCTTAAAACCAGACATTTTCTGATCAGACCTCAGAAAGGTTCCTGCATTGCTGCCTGGTCTGATCAGCCAGGGGTTCTGGGGGGTCCTTTCTCCGCTCTCGTTTTATTTTTGAGCGTACCCCCGTTTTTTGAACCCCCCCCCCCGAAGAACGAATTGCTGCCTGAGAGATCTCCTGATTATTGAGACTGTACCCAGCCTTCTGATGATTTTGCTGCTTTTACCTCTGCTGCTTCCTTTGGGGCTGGTAAGAATCCCTCTGTGAAATTCTGTGAAATTCTCTATACTTTTATTTTATTATCTTAGCTGCTCTCTCTCTTTCCCCAGCACCCAGACTTAACCAGCACCCAGCATAGCTGTGGTTAAGTTAGGTTTAGAGAATTGTTTGTATTGTGTTCTGTAAGTTAGGTTTAAGAAATTGTTGCATTGTGTTCTGTTACTTGCTAATTTGTGTAGTCTTGGTTAAGTTAGGTCATAGATAAGATTTTGCTGTGTTCTGTATAGTTGTGGTTAAGTCTGTCTTCCTGCTGCCCCCACCGAGCTCTCCAGTCACCCCATACCCCTCAGTCTCTCTGCTGTTTAAACCTGCAGCCTGCCTGCCCTCTGTCTCCTGAAGTTTAAATCTCCCTCTGCTCTCTCCTGTTTAAAGCTGCAGCCTGCCTGCTCTCTCTCTGCTGTTTAAACCTGCAGCCTGCCTGCTCTCTGTCTCCTGAAGCTCTCTCTCTCTCTCTCCTTTTTAATCCCTTCCTCCACACTCTCCTATTACCCCCAAACCTCAATTGTATTACTGAAGTCTAGCATAAAACCCCATTGGTTACCCTTTTTCTCTCTAACACACCTCACATTTTACATTTATACCACTGTGACACATTTTTACCTAGAGTTGGTTACTTACCACATTTTCCCATAACTGTTAGTTGGCTATATGCTGCTGTGACACACCTTTTATATAGAAATTGTTAGCTACTTGTTACATTTATACTTCAGTGTTAATTGGTTACCAACTGTATTGTACCCCACTGTATTGTACCCCACTATTGAAACCCCCTATACTATTTGCTAAAAGAAACCCCTCCCCAATTGTCTACCTTAACAAACCCCATACCCCTCACTATTGAATTTTCCCTGTTTTTTGCATTTTCTTAATAAAGTTTATTTTGCACCCCACCTGTGTGGTAATTGCTCCCCAAGATCCCATATACCTGCTGGCAGGGACACAAAGAATCATGCCTATTTATAGCTGAAAGACAGCACACAGGAAGCTCTCCTCCTATTGCTTCTATTATTGTTACATTCTGGGTTTTCCCACTGAAGGGGCGGGTCAAACAGCCACAGCCTTTCACTTCCTCTCAGAATTACTTCCTCAGGCAGGGTCCTTTACATATGGGAGCAGTCATAGCCTTTGGGTGTTGTGTGGATGTGCACAAGTAAGTCCTCTCACAGTCAGCCAGCACAGTAACTCTGTTGTACACACAAGAATAAGATTTAAATAAATGCCTGAATGGAGAGTACAGAGCCACATTATTACCCTGAGCCCTGTTGCTAAGCTTGAGGTAAAGCCTTGGTAGCTAAGATACATACTTTATTAATCACTAAACAAAAGTCAGTAAGTGGGCTAACAGTGAAGTTGGGCAATAGAGTATCAACATACGTAACCTCAATCAATTTTGGCCTAAACTATATAAATACACAAATAATCTTTCATTCTCTCTAACTCTCAGGCTCACTCAGACCCAAATTTTACACTCTATTCCACTTACCCCATCAAGGATGAAATGGATTCCGTCTCAATGATTTGTGTTGGAGGAACAGTGGTCACACTTTGGTTTCCAGTAGAAAGACAACATAATCTAATTATAAATTAATCTTCTGAGGTATCTTCTATTTGGGCATCGCTTAGGAGTGAATGATAATATTGTCTAAATCTGAACAAAATACTTCCTCTTGTTAGCTGCTTGAATTACTATTGCAACTGATGGGAGAAAAATCAATGCTCCCTCCCGGGGCAGCCAGCTTACTGAAATATGGGAACTGTTAGCTATAGAAAAATGAGTAGCCTAAAAATTATGCATATACCAAGTATCTGCTGAAGCAGAAAGTCATTTCTCCACACTGAAGTTGGGTTTAATTTAATTTCAAATTTCAACTCTTTTATGTATGCGAAGTTTTAAAATATTCTTACTTTGACTGATGTGACCTCTCATGTTTTGTATAATGAATTTAAGTGAGAATTACCCACTTGTGGCCACATTATACAATTTTATTTAAAATTACTCCTATAATGTCCACTTCACTAGACAGACTCCCTTGTTACGACACCACTTAACTATTTCAATTGCTTGATCTGACAGTGAGTATGAGACCAAACACAATAAGGGATCATGATGATCATTTATCAACTTTCTTTCTGGGAAAAATAAATGAGCATCCCTTGTTTTCAAACAGCACTTTATGTCCACCCTCTCAATTCTTATTCTAATTCCATTTCTGTTTTCCAAATTGTTAACTACTATAAAAATCTTTCACATGGCCAATCTGGAGTTCTTCAGTTGCCTTATGCAACCACAGTATGCTATGACTAAGCAGCCCACTAGCCCTTGTAGAAATGCACCTTTTCCTTACTTCATGTAGAAGCAGGGCAATGTTATTTTCCCTCACGGAAGTTTTCTTTGCAGCTTATAACAACTCTTGTACTTGGCATTGCTTTGCATTGATCTAACCACCTGTCTGAAAACATCTTTAAATGGTATGAGTTTCAGTAAGGTTTGCACATTTATATTTGAATCTACATCAACTTTGCAACCCATTGTGGTTGTCTGGGTTACGATCCTTGAAGATCCATAAGGGACAGAGACAAAAAGGGCTCTATATTTGTATGATAAGCAATTATGTAGATCTACAGTATCATTTTTCAACAATCTATAATGGCTGTAAAAACTTCCTTAGATACTGGGTGAAGCGTTCAGCAAACAGCCATCTCAGGGCATGTTTTCATTAGATAGTTAATCTGGGTGATTGGCATGGGGGGATGGAGGGGCAGAGCACCTGAGTGAGCCTAGCCCAGGTCTGAGCATCCGCACTGTAAGGCCCTGCACCCATGTTACTGTGTCCTCACTGTTTCTACACTCACCCATGTGTGCCCAGGGGCATATCCCATGGTTCCTTGTGCTGACACACTCCAGGATTCTTTCCCGTTCCTCTGGGTCAATTATGGAAGAACTTGTCTATCCTTCATGAGGAATTATGGAAAGGCATTAGAGGACTATCAGCATTCAAGTGATTTTTCCTGCATCCTCACTGCAAAGAGGGCATGTTCCAACCTGAGTTAAACCAGAATCTCAACTCTCTAACCAATATCCCCAGCTGGATAATCTAGCCCAAGCTTAAAGCACCTTTAAACCCGGTCAGAGGTCTTTCTGGTAGGAGGGTAGGCTAAACATGGGTAAGAGCCCAGGTTAACTGGGCAGTTTCATCAGACTGCATTTTCATCATGACACACTTTCATCAGAGCTACAGAGCTAGTTCCCCCAAACAAAAGGCTATTATTGAGAACCACAGAATAGCCTGAAAGTGTGTTTGGAAAACTCATTAAAAACAGATAACTCAAGATGCTAGTTTTGAGGAAGGGAGATAAACAGATGAGTTTCTTGGGGCGGTAGCAAAGATGCTAAATCACTGCTCATACTGGTCAAGCAAACTGGTCAGTTACTCTCTGCCAAGCAAATTGCCATTGATACCTGGGGTAAATTGGATGGCTTGAAAAGACAGGAAGTGAAATATGGGAGTTGAAGCTGAGTAAGACTGTCACTGTACAGCATGCCTGCACTCTGTTTGGCTTAGATAATACCATTTCAGTACAATACCTTTAGACTGAGATAAACTGTTTAGTAAGGGATCTTCAAAACTCATTGTTTAATTTGAGTTCACTTACTGGGTACAAGCCACATTTTCTGTGTGTTTTTTTCACTGACCATTTGACTAAAAATGAAACCAGTCTTACAGTAGCTTATTATTAGGCATATTCCTAACGTGCCCTACCTCATAGTATTTATGGTTTCCAAACATTCATGTATATCAGTTCCTTCATGAAAGAGGGACAAAGCCCACAGGTCTTTGTACACAGAGAAAAGTGGCTTCCATAAAATGAGTAAAATATAGATGATCTATTTCCTAGATTATGCAGCTAAAGGCATTTTGAAAATCAATTTGCAGGAGAAAGCTTGTTGTTTAATTGCATTTGCTGCTGGTGGATCATGTATGTGTTCTCACAGCAGTTTCCTCCGATATTTCCACTCATTTGAATCAATAGGACATGCCAGATATGTTCAGCCATACTGCTATTATTTGCTGAATGAATTTGGTGTGCCAGTGAGCAGTGAGGTGGTTAACTGTGTTGGCATTTACTTGACCATAATTAGGGGCTTCAAGTTCATGCCCATTAAGATGAAGGGGTGAAGTTCTCACCTGTCTTGATATTAAACAAAGGTGAAAAATTTCAGTAACAACTAACTCTCATTTTGAAAACTGACTTAGGCTTTGTCTACACAGGGACATTGATTGGCATAATATTGCAGAATAAGATACTTTGCAGTAGGTATTTTCCCATAGACTTCCCCATCTGGACACACTATTGCAGAATAAAGTGACTTTTTTACAGAATAATTACTTTGCTCACAAAGCTATTCCAGAATAGCTAAATTATATTGGAATAGTTATTCCAGAACTGCTCTGCTAGTTAGCTTCCACCATGAAGATCAGGCCGCAGGCACCAATGAGGTTAATATGCTGTTTATATTAATTTCCTTATTTCTTTTTCACAATAGCTTCTAGTAAATTTTGCCCTTTGTTGGGATGTCCCCTTCGATCTCCAAACCAAGATTTGTAGTATTCAGACTATTTCCTCATTCACCGATAGTGCTAAACTGTAGGAATGGCATCTTGGCATTGTGCTCCGTTACCCAGGAATGTAGTAATATCAACCTTAAAGGTTGGGAAGATCGCAGCAGCAGCTCTTTTGGTGGCAGAAAGAATAGAACCAACATAAAAACATTTCTGCTGCCTTTTACACAGCTGTCTACACAAGTCTCCATGAAACACTACCTTCCAGTGGCTTCGTGCCCCTATTATGGTTCTTTTGCAACTTTGCTAACCAATCCTTTGGCATTACTGTTGGAGAATTTTTTCTTTCCTCTATGGGATTTTCCTATGGCTCTGTTCTTGGTTTTCTCCTTTCTTACCTCCTGTGCGACCTCATCCACTATGATGATCTTTTGTCATCTTTGTGCTTATAATTCACAAATCTGTGCTTCTATCCTTGAACTTCCACTTTGCTTAGGTTCACATCTCTTCCTTTCTGTTAATATCTATTGGTGTTCAGCTGCTTTCTTAAGCTAAACATGTTAAAACCCCAAACTTTTAATCTTTTCTCCATAGCCCTTTCCCTCTTTCACCATCAAACTCCATTTCAAAAGCATTCAATGCCAGATTTTCTACTGCAGCCACAACTGGGGGCAGATTTTCAAGAAGTGCTCAGCTCCTGTTCAGGCAACTAAACATGGGTCACATTTTCAAATGTCACTTGTCTCTGTAGGAGTGGGTTCTACAGCCTTTCACCGGAGCTGGTCCAAGCTTTGTTTCTTGTACCCTCTGTTTGCCCACAGTCTCATAGTTCCAGTGGAACGTTGCTGTCTTGGTACGTCACGGTCACAGAGATGGTGGTCATGGTCATGGAGTCTCATCATCTAACTCCTAGTGAAATTGGGAGGAGGGGAGAAAAGATGTGTCTAAATGAGTCCAATACTGATTGTTAAGGTCCTAAGAGGCAATCTAATTTAGCTATATAAAATCATGAAAGGGAAAGAATTAATTGATACTAATGAGTTATATGAGTTATCATCATAATTAATTCCTAAATAACAAGAGGACATGGGCTGAAGTGAGGGGGGGAAAAAAGACTGGCCTAGATATCATAATAGATTACAAAGGGTATTTGAAATAAGAAACAAACTGCCAAAGTCAGAGATGGAAGGAAGTTTGTAAATCTTTTCAAAAAGGAAATGAACACATTTGTTTTCTTTTTTTCAGACAAGAGAATGAGCTGATACAGACACTTGTTGAATTTTTGTGATTAAGCCTGTGAAGCATAAGTTTGCTTCTATTTCCCAGGCTTACAAGGGCAGGTCTTGGTGGACCATCTGGTCTTTAGGAGAAGTGCAGTCATTCCCAGTTGCATTTCAGACTGCATAATGATTTATCTGAAAACAGTTAAAGATGTTAATGTTCATTTACCACTTTGCTGCGTGAGCTTCTTTAAAAAGAAGACATGGGACCAAATTCATCCCTGGTGAAGGCAACAGAGTTACAGTAGGGATGAACATGGTCCAATCTGTCTATCAGAGAGCACAAATAAAACACACTATGGCAGTTGCTAGGGTAACTACACAGATTTTATTTTATTTTTTTCTAAATAGCAGTGCTAACTCCACGCATAAACCCCTCTGCAACTTCACAATGTATTAAATTGCAATTCCTATATTGCTGCTGTAATTTAAGCAAAGATTTTTTTTCAAACACTCTCATTTTTGTATGAACACTGACTGTAGCCCTTTCACTCCATTTTGGAGCTACTTACTTCTTTGGTGTATAAATCACAGATGACCAGTTATGTGCTAGAGGACAAAAAGCTTTGATGAATCACAGAAACGATAAATTATGTAGGAAAAGGGCACTCTCTTTTTGGAAATCCCATAAAATTATCATCACATGTTGATTCCGTTTTCATGAATACAAATCAAAGACTCCTAGAGACTTATCTCAAAAACTCGCATGAACAACTGGTTATTTCTCTTGCATGAGCTATTTAAAAATATGTAGTTTTAAAAACAAATTCAGGTCAGCTTATGGATCTTCCATTTTTATTTGTTTATTATTTGGTGAAGCCCAAAGTATTATGCACACGTGTCAATGTTAGAAAATACTCCTTCATGGGAAAATTACTTACAACTGAGGGTTAATAGCAGTAGTTTCTGCTCATTGAGGGGAGAATGTACTCATATGAGTAGAGCTTTTCACATCCCTATATAGTACAGTGTATATGGTTGTTTTTAAACATGGATCTTAAGATAAATGAAACTACTGATTCCTGAATGCCTCCTGCTGTGTGGCAGTACACACAGTATAGTGTGCTGAAAAACTACTACTAGGGAAAGTAAAAGCTCTGGGAACATGCACAGAGGCTAACCATTTATGTGAAACAGCATAGTTACTAATAATTTACATCTCACCATGAATATGGGCTCGATCCTACAGCTTTCAAGTCAGTGGGAATTTTGCTTTTGATCTCAATGGTTGCAGGAGCAGGGTTTAAATATATAACAATGGGAAGTGTCTCAAGTATTGTGTGCAAGACATGTATAAAATGCCTCATGTAACCCCTGGGCCCTGGGACAGGGGAATCCCACTTTTGGAGTCAACACACCTTGTCTTTGCTAGCTGGATCAAGAAATCAGCATAATTCCTCATAGCTAATACAAAAGTGTTTGTAAATTACAAATCGACTTAATTAAATCTTTTTGTGTTATTTTAATTTTCTTTTAGAAAAATCACAAGTTTTTTTTCTGTCAACATGTTATTTGTCATGTCACTATATTAAATCACAAAAATGTTAGTGTTTTGGATCAGGATGACGTATCCCCTTTCTTTCTTCTCTTTGTGTGTCAGTTGAAGAAAGAACTTGGCTTATGTGCTCAATTGGAGGCGATATTCTTCCAGTAACGGGGTCTAGCTACTTAGTAAGCTCTACAGGCAGTTGTATAGATGGATCTGGAGTTGCCATAGGCTTTATCACATGGGTCAGATACTGATGGACTGTCAAGAGCCACATACCTCTTAATGCTATTTCATTTTGAGTTACCTTTAATTGTAGATAATTCTTATTTTTTCTCAAAAGATTTCTATATAGGTATGACAAATAGCCTTTTCCATAACTAGTGGAAAGATGATATCCACTAAAATTTATGAACAGCCCACATGCTGACAACTGACACAGAAATATTGGTTTGCAAATTTTAAGTAACATATTTTTGATATTATTGTGAAGTCTCCAGTTTTTCGCATACACCAGGCAGTTCATACCAATATGCAGACTGCCTTGCTTTAAAAGTGGGAATAATATAGCCAAAAAACATATACCAAAGTGTTACATTTGATACTCATTCTAATCAAGTTATTTCCTACAGATGGTAATTATTTAGCTATATAATTCACTGTAGAAATAATTATTTGGACCAAGACATTAATTTTCTTTTGTTGGCAGCCTAGCCAAGTAAGGAAGTATGAATAAGATATATTGTAGCATAGCATATCAATATACAGTGCAAGAACAATATACACAAACAGTACATTAAGCATTATGGAAGACAACATGCTTGGAAAAACAGAACCCATTTTAGCAACTGGTTTCAAATTCCATATGCCTTTAGCCTGTCTGAATGTAAAACATTACTGTATATTTTTCCTTGTGCCACTTCCTATTATGATAATGTTTCGTTAGTTTGAGAATCTGACCTCATAATGCTAGACTAAAAGAAAGACAGACAGACAAGTTCTTGTATTCAATGTGAACATCTTGCAGTTTACACCCTTGTTTGCCAGGTTCTGGGCTCCTTACACACACAGATAGTGCAGTGTCAACAAAAATGCTACAGTGACATTTCTCTCTCTCTCTCAATTACATGTAAGCTTTTCACTGCCGGTATAAAATACATATTGTGCTCTTGCAAGATTCATTGTACAGAGGTCAGCTGGAACTTATTGTCCTCGTTGCTTTAGAACAAGACAAAACTGACATCTGTAAGATTTGCTGTTAAATAATCAAAAACAGTAGACGTAGGGAGCAATATAGAAAAATGAAAATGTTGGGGCACTTTGTATCTCAATTACTTATTTTTTACAATGTATGATGCTTGGCTGTACGGCACTTTGCTGTTTTATGGTCAGATTGTTGTTTTAATAATTTAATTTTAAAATTTAAATAACATTTTAGATGTTTTAAAATAAAAGTTGATCTCCCAGTCTCTCTCATATACATATGATTAAACATTAAGTGGAACTAACAGTTTGGATTACCAATGGTTTTTACATTTACCTCATGACTTAGTGTTTTTGCCAGTATTACTTTCCCATCCAAATGCATTGTTAGTGAATTATATTGTCCCAAATATCAGTTGAGAGGGCAGATATTTAAGACCCTAATTAAGAACTACAGATTACTTTACTGGACACCTCAAATCAGTAAATTAAAATAAATGATTCAATCAAGCATTAAGCATTTAAGAGGAAGAAAAGCTTATAAATTGCACAAATACAGTCAAAACAAGAGGTCTTTCTTTTCTAAAGGACTGCTTTTACATGGAAAAGCCACTTGGAAACAGACACAGAGCTTTACCTAGAATGAGCTGTTGATAAATCTAATCCTGGAGGATTGGAAATCAGGTAAAAGAAATTTTGATGAAAATTATGTACATGTACTTTGACAAGCTCATAAACACTGCAGCTATGATAAATTTTCTTATTTATTTATTTATTTAAAGATCTGACACAAGTGTATAAGCCCAAACTCTAATTTTTACAGACCTGGGTTTGGAGATCTGTCATTGAGAGATATAATGGAAAGAATAATTGCTTGGTAGCCGCACAAACATGAGATTTGTTGTCAGGCTACAGTTCGGAGGCTACATCTGGCGTCTGAAATGATTGATGCTGTCTGTGTGTGTGATTTGGGAAACAATTTTTTTTTTTTTTTTTTTACTAATATAACTGACATTCCTAACTTTCATACAGTCAAAGCAATTAATTTATAACTGTTTTAAAACTTTTTTTTACACTCTTAAATACATCTTTCAAGTGTAGATATTCAACATGCAATAACAGTAGTGAAGGTAAGCATGTGATTTCAATTTAAAAATAGAAGTCATGTCTGAATAACAGAACAGCATTCTCATTTCCTAATACTCTGGTTTTTACTACTTTGCATTCAACTGTGAAAAGTCTTTTAAAACTCTGAACAGCAGTAAAACTTGAATGAATTTTTGACCCATTATTGCATAGCGGGTGCGCTTTCCAAGTTCTAGAGACTGCCAAGTTCTCCCCACCTAATATTTCCACTTTAATTGTGCCACTTGAGAAATTTACGTGCCTCAAAATATGGCATGAATCTTACGCTTATTGCAGTATCATTAGCAGCAACATTTAAGCAACATCTGTGTGCTATAGAACTAATTGAAGTAGCAGAAGTGGCAGCTGTAAATCCACAGGAAGATGGCAGTTTGCACCCAGCACTGCTGAGTTAGCTAGTAACTGTCAGCCTGTTCCTGCAATCTGCTCTGGAGTACTATGGTACAGGAACACAATGTCCAAAAAAATACAGCGAGTAGGCTAATGATCCTATTAACCACTTTGCTGCACCAATTTGGCTTTTTTTCCAGTTTCCTTGTTGAATTTCATTATATATTTCACCATTCCAGTGAAAAGTCCAGTATGAGACATGTCTGATTTTAAACGACTTACCTGAACTCAGTGAGGCTTGTTTGGCTGAACTCACAACTGATTTTTTTTTTTATTTAATATATATCTCAGTTCTTTCAATTGTTTTTTATTTTGTTTTATTTTTAATCACATGCACCAGTAAACTGGTAACATTGTTCAAATCAATCACATTTTCTTTCTGTAGAGGTAACATTTTCAATAATTAGCACAATTCCCTCCCCCAGTTTAGTCTTGTTTTGGGTGGGAGGTTAAAGCATATCTTCATTCAAACTGTGAAGGTTAGTTTGCTAAGTTATTCATGAGGCCTGCTGCACATTAGTGACTAAAACCTCAGTACCTCATTTGATTTAACTAATTGGTGATTACAAAAGAAGCAAGGTGTTAAAAGTAACATGTTCTGGTATTAAAGAGTAATCCAGTCACACACCACATTAGGCCTTAAGAATGTGTTGCTGCATTACCACTATTTCCTTCTTAATTTGTTTCTTTAAAAAAATGGTTGAGAATAAATTAAATAATAACCAAGCTACAACTAGGAAGGAGCAATTTAAATATCAACAATACATTTTTTTGTCTTAAAGCAATATTACTCCTGAGATGCTACATTAATGGATATCACATTTATAAAACTGAGTATATTCAGCACACCTGACAAATTCATATAGTATCTATTAAGGCTTAACAAAACCTGATGCCACTTTGCTTTTAATTCCACTGTTTTCATTTGTTTCTGTATTGGCACTGGATGGATGTGTTTTCACCCCTCACTTGGTCCTTAGACAATTATGTAACTGGTATCTTTAGAAGCACTCAAGTGTGTTGGAAATACACAAAAGAAGACCTCTTTCAATATATGATGACTGGTGCGTTTGCCAACAACCCAACTTCATTAGAAAATTGGCACGTCCACTGAACTGCCATGTGACACACCGTTAACTGTGGATATTTGTTGTCTTAATGCACAAGTACTCAGGGACTGAACTGATAAGGGAAAAACTGTTCTGAATCTGCTGAACTACATGCTTAGGGGGACACAGATCCTTACAATATTGAAAATCAATAGTCATGTGACAGTTTAAAGGTTAAAGGTTTCTTGAATTAACTTTCTAGTACTAAATTACCCACTTCTTATTTTTAAATGAATACAACTTTTAAAGATACATATATGAAACTCACTGTGGAAGCAAAATAATGAAACAAAAGTGGTGGTGGCTACAACAGAATGATGTAATATAATTTAAATATAAAGTAATATTTCTCATCTGCAAATTTAGAGAGACTTATAAAGGTGTATAGCAATATCAAGTCCTGTTAACATCTATTTAACAAACACAATTACAATATCTCGAAAATAAAAACAGAACTGTAGACAGTTGACACACACACACAGGAACACACAAAAGTAATAGTATCTTAACAATAAATGATCAAGGTTTGTATGACATGTAATACTTTTTCTTTAATGTATAAGTGCATTTTATAAGTAAATGTGTTATATAAATGCAGTTAAAAGAAAAATATAGATGAAGTAACATAACTATATCAGTACAATGTTCTAAAAAATTATTATTTGTTAGAGATGAGCAAATAATTTGGGTTCAGTCCTCTGCACAGTTACACATGTAACTTTTTGCATATAAGCAGCATCAATGAATTCATTACTTAGGTGCGTAAACGTACTCAGGTATGTAACTGTTTGCTGGATTGGGCCCTGGGCATCATTATCTTCTTTAAAAGTGTCTGAAAGCAACTTGTTATTTGAATTCTTCCCCCTCTGCCATTGTTTTTTTGATTGTTTATTGTTTTTCCCCCACTTCGATAGATTGGTCGAAGTGTTGGATAAGCAAGATTAGGGAATTTTAGAAATCATTAAAACTTTTTCTTTCTAGGTCACAGAGGCTTTCCCAAAGCCTCATTTCTAGAAATACTCAACAGTTTTAGGATTTATTGATTGGGTGCAGCTTAAATTGAATCTTCTGTTGTCACAGGTCAGTTGTATGTGTACCATTCTAACAGTCAGATTCTTGTCTGCCTGTCTCAGAGCTCTGGTCTAGGGTTTGGGGAATCTTGTCCCTGTGTCAAGCAGTGTCCTCAGTATGTAATTTAAAATATAGCATATAAAATATACAATTTAAAACATAACACTTCCGGGATAAATATTGGATAGGCAAGTGTAAAATTTGCTAGCCTTACAGTACTCACATGTGAAGGTTAAGATTCACTTTTCAGGAGCAGTCATGTGAGTATAACTTCATTATCTAAATGTTCATGGAAAACATACTCAAAATGAGGGCAAGTCAACAGGGGGGAAAAGTTTTGCAGTAATCAACTACCTCTAACTGAGGTAAACTAACCAGCATTTTTAAAAAGTACATATGTTATTTTACAAGTCAAACACTGAGTTTTGGGAATAAATTGTGAACTTAGCCTTTTCATCACTGACATTTTCAGACAGCCTGCTAATAAGGGTCAGATTAATCTTTGGGTACGTCTACACTGCACGATTATTTCGAATTAGCTTAAACCGATATTACAAAACAGATCTAATAAAATTGGTTTAGCGCGTCCACAGTGGGATCACGAAATCGATTGTTTGCGTCCATGGTCCAAAGCTACCATCGATTTCAGGAGCGGTGCACTGTGGGTAGCTGTTCCTCACTATCCATATATTCCATTTCCAGGGTTGAGAGCAAGCGTGCTGATGGCAGAAAACATTGCCCCGGGTGGTGCGCTGGTACAGCTCACCCTCTCCTTGTGAAGGCAGCAGACAACCCTTTGCGCCTTTTTCCCCGAGTGCATTGAGCAAACGCATAGCACAGCAATCAGGACCCTGAGATCACAAACGGTATCCTGACCGTTGTCGACAACCTCGCGTACTCTCTGCCGCAGCATTCAGTACACAGAGGGTGACTTACAGTACTCAAGGAATTATTTATTTTACTTCTCTTCACGTGCTGGGGGGAAGAGACTGACGAGCTGTTCCGTGAACCACGCAAGACATCGTGTATTAAGCTACATGACATTGGCGCTCAGCCAAGATAGCAAATAGTTTTCAGAGACTGCTGTGGAGACTGTAGCTGTAGTCCTCATTACCCCCTCCCCCCTCCATGAGCATTCCGTTGAGTCTCTGGCTCCGTTACGGTTGTCACGCACCGCTGTGGTATCCTGAAAGTTTATTTTTCAAACGCTTTGGCATTTCCTGTTCTTAACGGAGCTCCTGATAAAACAGATTTTGTCTCATAATACAGCGATCAAGATCTAGTATCTCCTAAGGTTCAATGCAGGAGCTAACTTGCATTGAACTGCATCGCACCATCTGATCAGACTGAAACGTGAAAGCAGGAAATGTCAGTTCTATAAGGTCTCGTGCTTTTTCTCTGTTTACCGCACTCGCACCGAGTTCGGATTGCGGACCAAGCGGTCAGTGTGCAAGCTGTGGGATACCTCTAGGAGGCCAATAATGTCGATTTCGTCCAAACGAACCCTAATCCGAGTTATCACTTTCGAATTTAGCCTCTCTCTCGTCTGGGAGGAGTTCCGAAATCGATTTAAGGAGCCGTTTAACTCGATTAATGACGATCGTCGTTGATACGGGTACAGCGTTAAATGGTATATCGGCATTAAACCATTTAAAGTCGCATGTGTAGACCTGGCCTTTGACATAACCCAGTACTTCCATTTATGCCAATGGGATTCCCACCTACTTATGCTAGCATATGGATTGGGCCATAAAAGGAGAAGATGACGAATAGTGTATATCAATCAAGGGCACTGCCATTCATAACAATAGGGTTTTACATAAACCTACAATGTGTCTTGATGGACAATCAAACTCATAAAACAAATAAGACAAATTGTAACTGTAAGCCTCTGCCCTCTGAGTTGCATGCAACAAGGGCCAGGTTCAGTTATCCAGGGGTTCCGTTTCCAATAACACAAGCAAAAACCGGCTCAGCCCTACCCAGGGACCTGGGACACTTACATTACCATACCCTCCTGGCGCCTCTAGGAGGCAATACTTCCCCTCTCGCAAGCGACAGATCTGAGTGTAGCGAAATCTTTTTAATTAAGAAGGAATTCAAATGTTGGCATCCATTGGAGAAACTCACAAACAAGTTATTAACACAACTTACCACCCACCAAGTACATTGGCAATGTCCTTTCCCCCTTAGGGTCTTAAGTCGCAGATCACCCAAGTCAACAACCCAAAGTCTCTGGTCAATGCCACCTCAGGAATTCAAGAGTTTATCTGTAGAGGTCTCCCCCAGCCTGGGTGAAAGGGCAAATAACCTTATGTGTCCAGGGCAACTGCACTGCCTCTCCGCTGGGTTGCTGCCTCCGCCTTCTCCACGAACGCTCGCCTTTACAAGCCGCTCCACTCTGCTCCTCCGGCCGTCCTCACAAACTGCCCGCTTCCACCAACTGGCCTCGGAGCTGCTCAGTTTGTCCAGCTAACTGTTCGCCCGCTCGCCTTGGGCTGCTCCACACGCCCACAACAGCTACTCCACTCTCTGCCAGCCGCTCCACTCCACCAGCTGTCCTGTGGTCCGCTCCAGCCATCGCCCATTAAAACTGCTCCACTCCGCAGCTGCTCTGTCCACAGTATGCTTCAAGGCTCCCCCACTAGTTAGCACGAGTACTCAGTGCTCCCAGCTCAAGTAATGTTCAGCTCTTTTTTTGTGATTCAGCTCTTAGTTGATCCTCAGGCACAATAGTAGGGGTGCCCAGTGCTAGTGCATCATTAGCCCAAATGAGTTTCAGGCTCAGTCAACCTTATCTAGAGTCTTAGGGAATAAAAAACTCAACTGACAATTCCACAGTGAGAGAGAGGGGGTGCAAACTGGTGCTTCTAGCTCCACAAGGAGCCTGCACCGACCAGCACAAATACTGTCCCCACCTCTCTCATTCACAGGGTTTTGGGACCCATAGTCCTTGTCTAGCAAGCACCACCCAACTGAGGTGAGTCATTTCTGTCACATAAGCAGTCCACAGCTCGCAGTCTGGGATGGGGTAGGCGTGCCTATGCAAATATTTGAGATTTCGCATTCCAGACATTCTTTCCACACTTCCCATACTTCACCACCAGATGTCAGGGTACAGCTCATCCTGACTCTGCTTACATAACCAATATAACAATTCCAGTCTCTGAATATGTGACCAAAAATTAAGTGCATGTTAAGATGCTGATCCAAAATAAGACTTGAACAAATGAATAATTTTAAGCACATAAGTAGTCCCAATGACCTTCTATGGGATTCACAGAATCATAGGACTGGAAGGGACCTCGAAAGGTCATGTAGTCCAGTCTCCTGCATTAGCTAGACCATCCCTGACCGATGTTTGTCCAACCTATTCTTAAAAATCTCCAATAATGGAGATTCCACAACCTCCCTGCACAAGTTATTTATCTAGTCATCTAGTCCAGTCCCCTAGATGACTAGTTATCTAGTCATCTAGTCCAGTCCCCTGCATTAGCTAGACCATCCCCGACTGATGTTTGTCCAACCTATTCTTAAAAATCTCTAATAATGGAGATTCCACAACCTCCGTAGGCAATTTATTTCAGTGCTTAACTATCTTGACAGTTAGGAAGTTTTTCCTAATGTCCAACCTAAACAACCATTGCTGCAATTTTAGCCCATTGCTTCTTGTCCTAGCCTCAGAGGTTAAGGAAAACAATTTTTCTCCCTCCTCCTTCTAATAACCTTTTATGTACTTGAAAACTGTTACATCCCCTCACAGTCTTCTCTTCTCCATACTAAACAAACACAATTTTTTCAATCTTCCCTCATAGGTAATGTTTTCCAGACCCTTAATCATTTTTGTTGCTCTTCTCTGGACTTTCTCCAATTTGTCCACATCTTTCCTGAAATGTGGTGCCCAGAACTGGACACAATACTCCAGGTGAGACCTAATCAGTGCAGAGTAGAGTGGAAGAATTACTTCTTGTGTCTTTCTTACAACTCTCCTGCTAATACATCCCAAAATGACGTTTGCTTTTTTTGCAATGATGTTACACTGTTGATTCATATTTAGCTGTGGTCCACTATGACCCCAGATCCCTTTCCACAGTACTCCTTCCTAGGCAGTCATTTCCCATTTTGTATGTGTGCAATTGATTGTTTCTTCCTAAATGGAGTACTTAGCATTTGTCCTTATTGAATTTCATCCTATTTGCTTCAGAACATTTCTCCAGTTTGTCTAGATCATTTTGAATTTTAATCCTATCCTGCAAAGCACTTGCAACCTCTCTCAGCTTGGTATCATCTGCAAACTTTATAAGTGTATTTTCTATTCACATCCTTAGAGTTAGTGTTTAAGTGCTTTGCTGGATCAGGGCCTAAAACAGGTTTTTTTCCCCCCTGTTTATCCACAATTAGAATGAAATATAAACTGTATATTAAATAGAATATAAGTGATGGTTATAACTTCTCTCTCACTCGATTTCTGTGTCTATACAAATACACACAGATGACAGACATGTTATATACACTGAGAGAGAACATGTATGGGTACAGCACAGACCTAGAACTTATAAACCACTATTTTAAGGCAAAATATGAGGTATTAACTAACTAATAAATACTCCCTCGCACTCACGGGAGATATAATCCTAGAAGACATGTTGAATATTTATTTCTACAACCATCACTCATGACCAGTGTGCAATTACCTAAATGTTTATTTCTATAAACAACCATATTAATTCCCAGTCTACTTCTGGATGATGCTTGTATTACAGCAGTAGTTTTAATTGAACATTTATTAAAATAAATGCTATGTCAGGAGATACCCATTCCATCTGGCTACACTGGACAGGCATTATTTCCTGGATGTGTCTGCTTTATACAACATCTCATACACATCTTACTAACTAACTGAGATCATGATTAGATTGCTGTGGATTTTGTGCAACAGCTTCCCCCGTGCCCTCTCCCCCCCGCGCCCTATTCGCCCCCACATCTCATTGATATTAGCTTACTTGCACATTTGCCATAGTATTTTTCCTCTGCTATACAGTGTATATTTAATTCTAAAACAGAAAAGATAGTGCACAAATCTGACAAAAGGAAAAGAACTTCTATAAATAACAGCCATTGGAAAGCTAGATGGGCTGTATCTTTTGTGTGTTTCCAATAACAAGAGAAAAGAGTCTTGATAAGGAATAAAAAATAAATCAGGAACCTAGAGTTAAATTTTAATTCTTGAAAATGAAATAAGAAAAGCTTACCTCTCCCACAAAATAGCCAGCTGCTAACAAACAACTTCTGTGTGCTAGGAAGACACTTTTTGCTACATTTGTTCACTTAACAGCCAAACATTATTTTTATTGCTGGTATCATGAACAAACACAAAACAAACAGGATACACTCAGAATTTTTTAAAACAAAAACAAATATTGTGCCATTAATCTACTATTCTCTGTTATATCAAAGTGCCTTTTTGTTTCTTTTACTGTGACTCATCTTAATGAAAGCCACTATTTTAAAGAACATCTCCTTCAATCCAAATATTGCACACTTGTTTTTGTCTTTTGGCCAGGCTGACAAAGATGTTACCACACATAATAGAGAAAAAAGTGCTGATTCTAGGGAACTTCAGATGGGGGTTTAATATTCAGTAGATTGCTTGACTTTTACCAGCATGCGTATTCCCCAAAAGTCAATGCACATCCCACTGTATAATTAAGACTTTTAACTGTATCACAACTAACTTTTAATGTTTCTTCTGTAATTTACTGAGTCATTTTCCATAAAAGCCAACTCACTTTTCACTGGAAAGCTTTGTAAATCTACTTCACCTTTTAATTTTTTTAAAACATTTGGTACTGCAGATTTTCAGTATTTTAATATATTGCTTTGGGACAACATGTCAGCTTGTGCCCTTGCTGTTCATAGAAATTAAGTCCAGGAAACCTGTAATAAATTATAAAGCTCCTCCAGGTATTTTCCATTCTGCAGTAACCAAAAAAACAAAAACAAACAAACAAACAAAAAAGGTTATTATATTCTTTCTCAGAAGACAGAATACAGTTCAGCAGACATTTGTGGAACTCACTATAAGTATGACAGTTCCCTTTGAGAAAAGTATTTCTCAGCCTTCTCTCCCCCCCCCATCTCAGGTTTGGTAGTGGGAGCTGAAGGATTGCTGGGTTTTGCCAATGCTGTCTCCAACTGGCCAGTAGTGTCCTCATAACTCTCAACATTGCAACCTGCCAGTGTGCAACACCAGCCACTGAAATGTGACAAGTGACCAAAAAGAACACCTGCCTTGCTTTGCATTTCATGCCATACATAATGGATAATATTTTAAATGATAAAACTATTCTTTTTAAGAATGTTTTCTCACTTTTTGAACCAATTAAACCAGTTTTGCCATCTGCCAGAGAGGGGGAGTGGCTGGGGGAGGTGGGGTAGAGAACCACTACTTGATCTACTTAGGGGCTGGAAGGGTTTGAGGTTTGTTAGAGATGAAGGAAATGGGGGTGGGGGGGATGAGGAAAGGGCTAAATTAATGCAGGCTATCCCTATCTGGCTCCTGGCTGCCCCAGAAGGTCGTCAGCTGCTCGCTCTCCACTGGCAGTTCTCAACCCCTGGCTCCTTTCACTCTCTCCATGAAGCAGAGGCCTGTGAAGGAAGGAGCAGAGCCAACATGTGGTAGGAGTGCATGGTAGTGTTTGGATAGGGAAGGAGAGAGTGAGCAAGCTAGGCCTGCTCATTTTCATGTGGGAGAAGGGAGAAGAAGAAAGAGTCCAGCACAGTTCAGAACTCCCTTCCTAATGGAGTCGTTTTTTGTCTAGCTGGCAGGAGAAAGGGGATGTGAATACTTTAAGGGTCCTACTGCATTTGCGTTATGAGGGAGGAGAAAGTGGGACTTACCAGAACTGAATCAATGGAGGAAGAGTCAGTGGCCAGACCAGGTGGAAGCAATGACCCACCACGTGCACCAAGGTGAGAGGGGTTGGTTATTTATACCCTATGCATTCCGGAAGGTATTCTCTCTCAGACCAGTCACTGCTCGACGATAGCTGCTGCAAGAAGGCAGTCTGGGAGCCTGCTGCAGGTATATGTGGCTGCAGGACCCTATCATGGGTGTTTCCCAGTATCAGGAAGCATAGTCTGCAGCAGAGCCAGTCTCCAGGCAGTCTTAGGAATGCCGATGGCCTGTAGTAGGCTGCCTGATTGGCTACACAACCTGATTGCTTAGCAGGGTCAGCAAATCAGCTCTGAAGCTCAGCAGCAAGAGCAGCTCATTAGCTGCTCAAAGTATTTGCCCACAACTGTGATAACTCCTGTCCCTGTCGTGTTCCAGCCTTGATCTTAGTCTTATCTGTCTTGTCTCATTCCAAGTAACCTAAGTCTGACCCTTTGCTCAGATTCCAGACTTCTTATTTCAGCTCTGACCCTTGGCTCCGATTCCTGGCTACCGACTCCTTCTCTTAGCACTAGGCATGACTCCTGCTCCAGCCACTATGTACAGCTGCCTACATCTCAATCGCTAACTGTCTGACCAACCCCAAACACAAGGAAAAAGAGAACTAAAGCTGCAACAGTGAGCATAGATCCTACAAAGGCCAGTATCTCTATCATGGAGATAGTGGGAACCCTACAGACTTGACAGGCCCAAGTTATTGTTCAGCAGGTACAAAATGCGGCCCTGTATGCTCAAACCCATGGCTGAACTCCCGCTCCTTGCAAGCCCAAGCTCCCCTGCATGACTACTTTACTGGCAATCATGACAAATTTTGTGGATTCCTAAATCAGTGTTGGCTCCCTATTTCTGCTATGCCTGAAGTTGTGCCCCACTGACCAAGCCCAAGTGTCACTGATTATTAGCCTGCTTACTGGCAAGGCCCCCCTGGCTTGAGTGTCTCTACACCTGGTAAAACCAAGTCTGCTTCTGGGACAATCTGGGGTCTTCATTTGAGCGATGACAGTGAACTTTGATGACCCAAATTACAACCATACAGCTGAAAATATGGCACAGTTGCCAATCAGTTGGTAAATATACAGCAGAGTCCCAGTGCTTGGTAGTAGACACTGAGTGGAAAAAGGCTTCCCAGCATTATCACGATCATTTCTGGCTTGGCCTAACTAATAATATTAAAGATAAAGTGGTATGGTCCTTAATTGACCTATGTAATAAGATCAACAACTGAATGCCCGACAAGAAAGAACATGGTCCTTCCTGCTCCGACCAGCCCTGCCAGCTTTGCCATCACCCATCAGTCCAGCCCTGCCAGGACACTTTGCAACAAGCTACCCCCACCAAAGTCAGATCTGGGCTTTAGTAAAGAAACACCAAGCCCCAGCCCTGATAACGGGGTCTGGGATGGGTTGGCTCCCCCTCTCCTCAGCAGTCCACACCAACACTTGTCCGCCGGTATGCTGGTGCTGGCCAATCAGCATCCAACACCTCTCCAATTCCTTCTCTAGCTCCAGCACCTAGTGCTGCTCAACACCACCTGAGAGGCACTGGTAGACTCAGATGTATCAGGCAATTTTGTGTAACTGGAGTTCCCCAAGAACACAATATTCCCACCTACTGCAAAGACTCCCCAGAGCTAGTGGTGCTATAGACAGATCACTCCTTTTTATCGGAAATGATCACCCACCAGATGTCTCTGTCAGTGGTCACCACCCTTTGAGACCACTGAGAAATCCTCCAGTTTCGGCTAATTTGTGCACTACATTCATCAGTTGTCCTTGGCATCCCATGGCTCATCACCCATGACCCACACATCTGCTGGCAGTCAGGCATGGTATGCTTTGACTCCCCATCTTGCCGACAATCCTGTTTCTCAAGAGCTGACCAGCCACACTTTGGGGCTTATTCTGTCCTCTAAAGAATTCAGAGACTGGGGAGGACCCAAAGGCAACTCCAGCAACCCCTACAACCTCCCCAGTGGTTCTAGGGATTCCTGTTAAATATCAATATTATGCTGACATATTTAACAAAAAGAAAACCGAGACCTGTCTGTCCCATTGCACCTATAACTATCCCATTGACCACCAGGCAGGAGCAGAGGTATGCTTGGGGCTCATTTGCTCCCTTTCTAAACCTGCTGTGACAAAGAAAGAAGGCTCCCAGCAGCCTTGTGTGGACTACCAAATTCTGAATGAGATTACAACTCCAAACTGGTACCGATTGCTGCTTATTAATGAGCTGTTTGAAAGACTTTGCTCTCTCAAGATCTTTCACAAGTTGGACCTCCATGGAGCTAATTACCTGGTGAGGATCCAGGAAGGAGATGAATGGAAGACTCCTTTCCATACCAACTATGGACATTTAAAATATTTGGTCATGCTATTTGGGTTGCGTAATGCCCCAGTGACCTTCCAGCATTTCATAAATGACATCTTTAGGGGCATGGTGGATCAATTTTTCCTCATTTAACTGTCTGACAGTTATTTTCTCCAAAAGTCACGACTTTCATCAAGTGCACCATCTTGGACAGACTCTGCCAAAATGAGCTCCATGCAATGCTCGAGAAATAAAAGTGTGACAAGAACACAGTAGAATTCTTGGGATATATCATCTCGCCTGAGGGACTCACCATAGTCTGTGTAAAGGGGCAGCAATATCCAACTGGGCCATATCCAAGAATGTACATGGGGTGCAGCAATTCCAGGGATTTTGCCAATTTCTAGCCTGATTTATTAGAGGATTCTCTAGCCTGGTTGCACCCATAATGGCACTCCTGCAAAAGAGAACCCAGTTCATCTGGTCCACAGGGGTTCCAGTAGAACTTTGATAGACTGATAGACTGAGGGCATTCACCTCAGCTCTTATTCTGATCACCCAGATCCCACGAACCAATGTATGATTGAGGCTGATGCCTTGGATTTTGCCACTGGTGCAATATGAGGGCCCCCACAATCAACTCCACTTCTGTGCCTTCTATTCTCAGAAGCTGATCCCCATAGAAAAATTTTATCTCTGGGACAAGACGCTATTGTCTATCAAGGTGGCTTTCCAGGAGTGACACCATGCTCTAGTTCAAGTCCTGACTGACCACAGGGACCTGGAGTACCTGCAGATTGCTAGATGCCTTAACCAAGGCCAGATCCACTGGTCCCTCTTCTTCACGTGCTTTGACTTTGTGGTAACCTATTGCCCAGGGGCAAGAAACAGGAAGGTGGGTGCCCTATCCTGCAAAGATGAATACCTCAGACTTGGCAAAGAGCCTATAGACAATATGCCCAAGGTGTCTAACTTTGTCAATGGGATGATCAATAGCAATTTGATATCCTCCATCTGCTCCCTGCTATCCGACAACTCGTTCACAACCCAGATCCACCAGACTGTGAACGATATGGATATCTGACCTGACTCAGAGTTCTAACTACAGAAAGGTCTCCTTTATTGCAAGGATTATATTTATGTTCCAGAGAGACAACTTAGGCTTCAGGTATTAAAACTATGTCACTCACTGCTGCTAGGAGGCCATTTTGACCAATGCAAGACCTGGAATCTGTTCTCAAGGAACTTCTGGTGGCCAGTCCTATGAGCTTACATCGAGGATTAGATATGCTCCCACCACCTCTATATTTATACCAAGAACTCACAATCAAAACCCCTCACTCATCTTCAGCCTTTGCCAAGGCTGCCACAGCCTTGGTCTATTATATCAATGGACTTCATTGTAAAACTGCCACGCTCCCAGGGACACTTGGTAATCCTGGCTGTTATTGACTTCCTAACAAAGATGAGGCACTTCATCCTGTGCTGTACTGTTTGTATTGTACGGGAAACGGTTCAGCTTTTCTTAGAAAATGTCTTATAGACTCATGGACTAATGCCAGATGGGACCTTCATGATCATTGCATCTGTACATGAGATGTACATTGCAGGCCACAGACCCTAACCACCCACTACTGTAATATAGTCCTAACCTCTGGCTGAGTTACTGATTTAAAGACCTCAAGTTACAGAGAATCTATTTACACTAGTTTAAACCCGCAAGTGACGCATGCTTCATGCTGCGGAGGAAGGCAAAACCCCTCCAAGGTCTCAGCCAATCTGACCCAGGAGAAAATTCTTTCCCAACTCCAAATATGGTGATCAGTTAGACCCTGAGCATGCGGGCAAGGCCCACCAGCCAGACACCCGGGGAAGAATTCTCTGTAGTAACTCAAGAGCCTTCCTATCTAATGTCTCATCACTGGCCATTGGAGATATTTGCTGCCATCAGTTGCAGATCAGTTACATGCCATTGTAGCCAGTCTTATCATACCTTCCCCTCCATAAACTTATCAAGCACATTCTTTACGCCAATTAAGTTTTTTGCCCCCACTTCTCCCCTTGGAAGGCTGTTCCAGAACTTCATTCCTTTGAGGTTAGAAACCTTTGTCTAATTTCAAGCCTAAACTTGTTGATGGCCAGTTTATATCCATTTGTTCTTGGGTCCACTTAACTTAAATAACTCCTCTCCCTCCCTGGTATTTATCCCTCTGGTGTATTTATAGAGAGCAGTCATATTTCCCTCAGCTTCCTTTTGGTTAGGCTAAACATGCCAAGCTCTTTGATTTTTCTGCTAACATGGATTACCAATGGGCATTGTATCAGACCGGTATCCCCTATTCATCTTCTGATTCTGAGGGCAATTTTTCAGACTCCTTGGCACAAAGTCCCTCATCTTATCCACCAGAGCAAATCAATCAAATATTGGAGTAGTATATTCACTGTTTTTGAGTTACCACAAGGAGAACTATCTTCCCCTGCTATGCTGTGCTGAATTTGCTTATAATGATGCAATATGCACCTCAACCTAACATAGCCCATTCTTTGCAAACTATGGCTTTCACCTCATTTCCATCCATGCTTATATATGAGTTGCCAAGTACCAACTATCTTGAATTTAGCCTCCCATGTACACCATATGCATTGGGAGGCTCCAGGAACACTTGCAGTCTGCCTAAGAAGCCTATAAACACTATGTAAAGCAAGACTGCCAGGGTGCCCCACGTCTACCTGTAGGGGACAAGGTGTGTGTCTCTGCCCAGAACCTTAAATTGAGCCACTCATCTGCCAAACTAGACTACATGTATTTGAACCCATTCAAGATTATAGAACCGAGGAAATCTGTGGGCTTTCAAGTTACAGCTGAGTCCTTGAAAATCTACCCAGTCTTTCACATCTCACTTTTAAAGACCTAGTCTGAGAACCCAGACCCAGACCACTCCAACCTGCCACCACCATCCATAACAGTCCATGGACAGGAGGATTACTTCATCCACCTAATCCTTGACTTTTGGTGAGTTAGGGGAAGGGTACAGTATAGATGAGTGGTCTTGGGAACCAGTAGAGAACACTGATGCCCAGGACCTATTGTGTACCCTGGACCTGAAAAACTAGGCCCTGAAGTCCCTAGGAGGTGTCCTTGAAGGGGGGTGACTGCCAGGAATCCGCGCTTGTAGCACAGCCAATTTCTGGGGAACCTCTCCTATAGTAGGCTGCCTGATTGGCTACACCATCTGTTAGGTTGGAAAACTCATCAGACCTGCTCTTAAGCCTTGTAATAGCAGCAGTAATTAAGTGGCTGCTTAGAGCATTCACCCACAGATACAATAGTTCCTTCTTGTTTCAGCCATGCTCCAACCTTGACCTAAGCCTTATCCCAGCCTTTCCTCACTCCAGATAACCTGGTCTTGATCCTAGTGTCTGATTCCTGGCTACTGTCTCTTGCTCCAGTCAATGTGCCTTACTTCTGCACCAACCACTAGGCATGACTGTCTATATCCCAGTCATTCATACCAAGAGCCTTAGGGTGACCAGAAGGGTCCCAGTGATGACTGGCTGAAACCACCCCAAGATCACAACAGAAGCAGGCAGCTTATAGGCAGAAGTAGCAGGACCCTGTTTTTCCCTGGCAGAGGCTCCCCCCTTATGAAAATGGTGTCAGCTCCTGGGCAATTGGATAGGAGGAGCAGAGAGCCAGAGAGCCCAGAGCTGCAGAGAGCTCACCTCCCCTTCCTCCTTTCATCTCCTAAACTGCTTCCTGTCCTCCGTTCTTGGTGTGTGAATGCCCCATCCACGCCTCATTCACCCTATATAACAATGTGGATTAAACAAGTATTGGGTCTGCTGGGATAGGCTAGCTTTCACCTCATCGACCACTGTTTGGGAAAACCAGCTAGTATTAAGCCATTAGTACAATGTCTGCCTCTTAATGTTTATTTATCATGAATCACACTGAAGAGGGGATACGTTAGCACTGATGTGCTGTTTTGCTTTCAGTTTTGGGTACTATGACCGGAGGCATCATCATTTCTTTGTGGCTATTTGACACAGCCAGTGGGCTCATCAAGAGACTGGTGGCTCTAGGGATTTGGAGGAAACATTAGGTAAGCTTCTGGAAACTTTCTTACAAGTTGGCTCTATCAGCACTTCCCGGTAGCGTGGCCACTGCTGGAGGAGCATATTGTCAAATATGTTTTATCTAGCAGCTCTGAAACTGCTACGCATGCATGGGAATAGGACTTCCCTCTTCAAGTACTATTTTCCAGGACAGTACATCCATTCTCACAGGATTAGTGTGGCTACTAAAGCAACTTCCATTGATCTGGTGGTGTTAGCTTCCATTAACACACTTACAGCAGAAACAAGTGGTTCTTATATGCATATGATGTCATCTTTTGTTTTCTGTTTTTAGTGTTATCAGTGTTGACTCTCAGATGAGTGAAGAAAGATTTGGGCCCAGAAGGATGCAGTAAGTCAGCTCTAGGTGTCTCAGCTGGGTTCTGAGGCCTGTCATATATTTGAGCTAGCATGGCATCAAGGGGATGCTTTAGGACCAATTGATGCCAATGGTACATACTTCAGCTGGGCTCTCTGTGAGTCTCAATCACTCATTTAGCAGCAATGACTTAGTAGCCAGAGCACAGGTTAATTCAGAGGGAGAGGTTAAAAAGGATTCACTTTACTTCCTAGTGCGATGTTTTGATCAGAGATTTTACCTCCTGGGGTGTACCAGTGTCACGTTTTAATCCCTTTTTTTAATGACAAGGCTTTAGAAGTTTTGTTCTGTGATAAAACTCATGAAAAGTGCATCCTTGCAGGAATTTTACTTAAATTAAAATCTCACAGAGCTATTAGTTTACTGGAGAGAAAATATGAACTTAAAATAGTATTTTAAATAAAATCCGTTTAGGTGGGTGTACTTCCTAATACCCAAAATTAAAAGTGACATGCCATAAGCTTTCCTACTGCCCAAAGATGACTCTGTATCTAAATATCTACACCAGATCCCCAGGATGTCAAATCAGCTTTTTGTCTGGGAGTTCAGACTTACATTCCCAGTGATCTGCCACAGGATCTTATTTGCCTGAAAATGGCCTGGACTGTCACAGGAGCCTGTGTCTGCTGCTCAAAATTTAGCACCTTGAAACAGACAATTTTTGAGCAATTACTTACTGTTTCTTCTAAAAAAAAAAAAAAAAAGGTTAAACGTGGCCAGTTCATGGTCTGTACTCGTTGCCTTAGTTTGGATACAACAATATTAATATCTTGGTTGATTGTAAGAGCTTTTCTAACTTAAAGTTATCTGAACTTGCTCTTCTGTTTTCCTCTTGTGTGACAGACATCTTCCTGGGGAGTTCCTTAGATAGTCATCTTTGTCTTAATGGTAAATACTATCATTTTGCTTAAATATATGCCTCTTGACAGGTGTATGTGTCTTCAAGGACTAACAGACACACTGGCAAGCTGTATGATGTAAACTTGTTTTCTTAGTATGTAGTAAGCCATGAATTTAAAATAAAGCAGATCTTACTGAATGATGAATCCATCGTCTAAATAATAGCATAACATGCCGCTATGATGTGATCTGAGTTTTGGTTCTGACTAGAGCTGTGTACAGCTTATCGGTTTTATTTCACATGATGTTTCCCACACTGCATAGCTTTTTTTGGTTCCCACTGACTTTTATTCTGATTGTCAAGTTCATCTGAACCCAGAAGGCACAGATGAATCTGAAAAGAAAAAGTGGTGAATTTTGTTCAAATCCCTTGCAGTGCTTACAAGCTTACAATGTTCAAGATTTGACAATTTTATTATGAAAGCAAAACAAAGAGCATGAAACTCAATCTAAAACATTTGGCTGTATCGAGAGAAGGCAGTATGTCTTATTTTGAAGTCTGAAGCAAGTTTTTAATAGAATCTCAAATCTATTCAAACTAATCTCAGCTACTTTCAGGTTTAAAGCAGAAGTAAAATTAGCTGAGAGGTAGGGTCCCAAAATTAAATTTTTGAGAAGCATCAGTTTGGGGTTTTGCAAGGGCTCGGATTACTGTAGGGAGAGTGGGCAGAGGTCCTGGTGGATGTTTTACATTGCTCTCAAGCAATGCCTTCCCTCTTAACACTTGGGGTGGCAGAAGCAGGCATATCTATCTGTTCTTAGCTGGAGAAAAGGTTATTTTTATGCAGAGCTTCTATGGGAGATAGGAAGAACAATGGAAGGATAACCTTAAAAAAAGGTCATGCTAACCACCCAACAAAGACAAATTAAATCAAGGCAACCAATCTACATGGACAAGAATCAGCTTTCAAATATTTGGTAAAGGGACCAGGCACAGTGCAAACATCTTGTCATAAACAGATGGTTAAGGGTTAATGTCTCTTTTACCTGTAAAGGGTTAACTAGCTCAGTAAACCTGGAACACCTGACCAGAGGACCAATCAGGAGACAAGATACTTTCAAATCTCGGTGGAGGGAAGCCTTTGTCTGTTCTTTTTGGGTTTTTTCTTTGTTTTCTCTGGGTTCTGAGAGGGACCAGACATGTATACAGACTCTCCAATTTTCTGAAACAGCCTCTTCTGTGTAATTTAGTAAGTACCAGTTAGAAAGCGGTTTAGTCTTTTGATTGTTTTCTTTATTTGCAAATGTGTATTTGCTGGAAGGATTGTATCTCTGTTTGCTGCAACTTGTATTTGTGCTGGGGGGAGGATTCTCTCTAGTGTCTATAAGCTGAAAGACCCTGTAACATTTTCCATCTTGATTTTACAGAGACAATTTTTACTTTTTTTTCCTTTATTTTTAAAAAGTTTCTTTTTTAGAACTGATTGATTTTTTGTTTTCTTCTTGGTAAGAAAGGAGAGAGGGTCTGCACCACGCAGGTGGATGGGAGAAGGAAGAGAGGGGGAGAAAGCCTGATTTCTCTCTGTGTGATCACTGTCCTTCTCTCATAGGAGAGTCTGGGAGAGGGAAGAGAAGGGGGGAAGTGACTTCCTCCTCTTTTTAAGATTCGACGGAGAGTTGAATCACAGGGATCTCCCAGTGTTACCCAGGGAGGGGAGAATCTGGGAGGAAAAAAGGAGGGGGGAATGGTTTATTTCCCTTTGTTGTAAGACCCAAGGGGTTTTGGGTCTTGGGGTCCCCAGGGAAGGGTTTGGGGGCCACAGAGTGACCCAAAACACTATATGTTTGGGTGGTGGCAGCTCTATCATTTCTAAGCTAGTAATTAAGCTTAGAGGGGTTCATGCAGGTACCCCATCTTTTGGATGCTAAGGTTCAGAGTGGGGAATCATACCTTGACACATCTTACCTGATTTTTCAGGCTGTGGGGCATGCCCTACAATTTGTCTCTTTGAATGTGTTGATAAATGTTTTTTCCAGGATTGTTGATGTTCAATATTTCCATAATTTCAAATAAGGCCCTTTTAGACCTATTCTTGCTCTTTTCTGTTTGCATTTTTTCATTCAGTACAGTTGATGCTGTGTGATACCAAACTCATCATTCAGTAGATTTTGTTGTATTAGTTGCTTTGATGAGGCAATGAAGATTATTATCCACAGACATTTAGCATACAATATTTTTCATCCTATGAAAGGTTTTTATATAAACCATGTTTACAGCCACTGTACAAAGGTGTAATAAATTCACTATGAAGTTTGAGGTTAATTATTCTTTTGACTGTGATAGGAATATCTTCATCTAGTTTTTCTGGAAGAAATGTAGATTAAGACTATGAGTAATTATGTTTTCCTTAATAACTGAGTAGTTATCTTGTTAAAAATGTGTCTTGAATACACATGGGCCTAAGTCACCATATTTGGATCCAGATCCTTCCTCAGAGCTCAAAAGTTCAGATCCAGGGTTTGGGCTCAAGATCATCTCTAGTTGTGTATAGTAAAGTATATAAAGAACCCAAGATTGAGATCTTCACCTTTGGTTGGGCCTCTTTATGCTGCGTAAAAGGTTTGGAGCAACATAAAAGGGCCCCAAAGCCCTGGTTGCAGCCATGGGAGGATTCCTTTGGTGCAGGTAGTGCAGAAGACAGCCATAAGGCTGCCTCCCTAGGATCACCACCCCCCAAGCTCTTGCAGAGGGCACATACGGGGGGGAGAGCAGCACGGCAGCCCTCTGGACTTTCCGGGCAGCACTGCAGCCCATAGGGGATCCAGAAGAGGCTGCCATAACTTAGACAGGCCCTTAGGGCTGTCTAAACTATGCTAGGAGCCTTTCCAGCTCCTGGAATAGCCGAGGACTGGGAGGGCAAAAAGGTGGCTTAAAGCACAGACTCTCACCTAAAATACTGAATGCATAAATACAGAAAACTGACCTGATCGAATCACTCATGATTCTCAATCTTATACATAGTATACACTACTTTATATGTTTTCATATACAAATCCTTTTTTTTAGAAAAGTCAGAAAGCATTTTAAAAGAAGGCTTATAATGGAAACCTGATTGGGGAATACACATGGACACACAAGGCATCACTGACAGAGCAGAGGGGAGTGTAGAATGATGTGATAAGTGTGAGAAATGTATTGGACCACTGAGGTGTCAAGTACAAATGGTCTATGTAGACTACTTCAGGTGATAGGAAATAAAAAATTCTTCGGCCACTAAAAGAGGCTAAGAAAACTTTAGTGCAAGAATATTTCCTTATTCAATTAGTAGGAAAAAAGAGGGGTACAGAGAACGATTTTGTGGAACAGGATCAATAGGAACAGGATTCATAGCAGGGACACAGCAAGATTGAGCTGACAAAACATAGTGGGTTTTGGGAGATGAATACTACCTTTGACTAATCACATGCACAGATCACAACCAATAGTCATTCCCCAGCTACTCCCAATACATATCACAAACCTCATAATTCCACTTGGTATAGGACAACAGCGAGTTAGATTTCTAGATGACCAACTGTTTCACTTACATCAAAAGTAGCACAAAAGAACAGTTGGTTAGCTGAGTAATTGGAATGGAAATGTTAGTTTTCACAACCTACGATTTGAGGTAAGTGCCCTGCTATTATACAAACAGGTCTAAGAAGAGCTTTGTGTAGCTTGAAAGCTTGTCTCTTTCATCAACAGAAGTTTGTCCAATAAAAGATATTCTATCAGCCATCATGTCTCTCTAATATATTGGGACTAACACGACTGCAACAACCTGCAAGCTGCTATTCTATAGTAGTTCTGTCAAGTAGAAGGGGCTGAGTGGCTGTCATGACCTTTTCAGCAAATGCTTCCTGGTCGCTGAGGGCATGTCTACACAGCATGCTGGAGTGAGTCCTCCCAGCCTGAACTGATAGACTTGAGATAGCTCTAAAAATAACTGGATAGACTGTGCTTTGAAGTTGAGGCTTGGGCTGGAGCTTAGGCTCTGAAGCCTAGGGAGGGGATTGGTTCAAAGTGCTATCTACAGTTATTTTTAGAGCGCTAACGCAAGCCTCGCTAACCTGAGTCTGTCAGCTGGACTGCGAAGCTTGCTCCAAAATGCTGTGTAGACATATCCTGAGAGGCTCTCCATCTCCACGTCTCCTCCTGCAATGCAGCAATGAAGAAAATTAACATTTATAAATATGCAACCCACTATGATCTGCAACTCTTGTGGGCAAACATTTCCCATTTCTTTATGTGACATATAAACTACAGAGCTGGCTTTAATATTTATAAAATAGATTTATACCCTTGTAAAATATATTTTAAATGTATTAAAAACAGCAGGCTAAACCCAGAATGTCTTGATCAGTCAAGACTCACTGACTTCTATACAGGTTTTGTCTGAGTTAGAATTTCAGAATATGGACAATGTGACTTAGGGCTGGTCTACACTACAGGGGAAAATCGATCTTAGATACGCAACTTCAGCTACGTGAATAACGTAGCTGAAGTCAAAGTATCTAAGATCAAATTACTCACCGTCCTCACGGCGCGGGATCGACGTCCGCAGCTCCCCCTGTCGATTCCGCAACTCCAGTTGGCTTGGTGGAGTTCTGGAATCGATATAAGCGTGTTCGGGGACGATATATCGCGTCTAGATGAGACGCGATATATCAATCGCCGAGCAATCAATTGCTACCCGCCAATAAGGCGGGTAGTGAAGACGTAGCCTTAGACTCAGATTTGTAGAGACATTTAGGCATTGTTGTGCTCAGTGGTGCAATACCTAACTGATTTGGGAGCCTAAATTTCATTTTCAAAAGTGATTTAGGCACTTAAATCTAAATCCCATTGCCAGATGAGACTGTATACTTTGTATTATATATACACCACACGCATGTGCAGTAGATTTGGTCTACTCTATAGGATGTATAGCACAAGACAGTGGCCCCTAATGTTGGGAAGGGACTGGTAGGGATTCGTATAGTATGCTACGCTATCCATATGCCTCTCAGTGTTTCACTGACATGAGGGGAACCTCCAAGTAGCCAGTTAAAGAGATTTAAATCTGCAGTGGCACAAGACTGACTTACTGAGCCAATGAATCTGGCTCTTGTCCTTTATGCCAAACATATATATTGTTGGACACAAATATATACATAAAATGAGAATCTGAAAAAAAGTCAAAAGAGCCTGCAGGATAATTGACAAACCAACAACTCCAGCCTTTCATCAATTTCAAGGTAGCAAGGTAGATCACAGGCAGTTGTATACACATACACACACACCTTATAACACACACACCTCTCTGCTCTGTCCTGCCACCAGACATGCAGAGAAAGTAGCAAGAAGAAAAGATAAACAGATGCACTGAGAATGGGATACAGAGGCTCCATAGAAACTACATGTCAGCTCACTCTCTCAGTGAAGATATCATGCAATCATACAAAAATCAGCTAACTGCTGATATTTTAAATCCAAGTGGTAGCTTATGCTATGCTGAGGAAAGTCTCTAGACAAATGAACAATTCCCTTGGCTCTGCATTTGGATGGAAGGGCCATCTCAGAGATCTGAATGGATACTATCAGGAGAGCAGCCTCAGGCACATTGATTTTATTCCAGTCTTTCTACAACTAAACTATCTGCTTAGGCACTGGATCATTTCAGAGAGTGGCAGGCAATGTTATAGGCATCAGTAAAGTGACCATAAAAGGATGTCTTCCACAATTTCAGCAGCCCATGATGCATCACACTGATAGAAATATTCATTTTAAGTTTATTGCATAACAATAGAAAGTGAAAATAAATCCCTTGCATGAATGTTCAGGATGGTAGGAACATTAGCTAACATTTAAAAGGGATTAGATTTAGGCTGTACTGTACTTCAGCACCCAAATATAACTGGCGTTATTTTAAGACTGTACTAAGCTGGACTGCCTTTTGGAACCCTTTCTTGCCCTGTCCAATGCTCTCTCCTCCTCCCCCATGATTTTTGGGCATTGGTGGTGTTAGGCCTGGTTTCCTGAAGAGTTTTGGGTTTATCATCACTACTAGTGGATTGCTGACTGATGTCAGGAAGGAATTCCCCTCTTCAAGGAACTGGCTAGGTGGGTTTTCGGTTTTCACCTCTCTGGAGGAAGCCAGGAAGGGTGCTTGTATAGGAGCATATTTTATTTGTTATGCATGTGTGTCCAGTGAGGATCATTACAGCAGCATGGGCCAGTTTGGGGAGCTCATACTCAAGCATAGAGCCATAAGACATGGGGTTGTGGTATGTGATGGTATAGATAGGGTTTTAGTGTCTGATACATATTGAAGCCCCACTAGGAATCTTAACCAGATCATTTTGAAACATTCGGCCAAATTCCTATTATTGGTCTGGATGGTGGTGGAAGTATGCCTGGTGTGACAAAGTTCATCCTCTACCTTGGTGGGTCCTGTGCTTATTGGCAGATTTGTTCACCTCAGTGATCTTCCCCACAGTCTGGATCAACTCCTCTTGTGTCTGATCAGGAGTTGTGAGATTTGGGGGGAACCCGGGCCCGCCCACTACTCCAGGTTCCAGCCCAGGGCCCTGTGGATTGCAGCTGTCTATAGTGCCTCTTGTAACAACTGCATGACAGCTACAACTCCCTGGGCTACTTTCCCATGGCCTCCTCCAAACACCTTTATCCTCACCTCAGGACCTTCCTCCTGGTGTCTGATAACGCTTGTACTCCTTAGTCCTCCAGCAGCACACCCTTTCACTCTCAGCTCCTTGTACCTCTTGCTCCCAGCTCCTCACACGCACTTCCTCTCCTCTGGCTCCTCCTTGCCTGACTGGAGTGAGCTCCTTTTTAAACCCAGGTGCCCTGATTAGCCTGCCTTGATTGGCTGCAGGTGATCTAATCAGCCTGTCTGACTTCATTGGTTCTAGCAGGTTCCTGATTCCTCTGGTGCAGCCCCTGCTCCGGTCACTCAGGGAACAGAAAACTACTCATCCAGTATATTTGCCCTCTACCAGACTCCTCTACCCCACTGGTCTGGGTCTGTCACACTGGGTAGTCATTCCTTATGTATTTGGTTGGGTCATCTTACGACAACTGCATAAGACCAATATCTGCCAGGTTGGGATCCTGTTTATTAAACCCTACCCCTTTCATTTGTTGAGTCTAAATCTGTGGCCACCACATTTCTGTATGTAGTATCTTATGTGCTGGCTATGTCTGCATAAATGCACAGGTAGCTGTCATGTGATCACCTGATAAGAAAACCTAGAAGGAGGAGAAGTATCTGGATAAAAGTAAGGAGAAATAGGCAGAGAGTCTAGTTTGCAAAACTTAGGCTTTTGCCTCAGATCAGATCTTTTCTTTCAGAAAGTTAGGAACAAGCATACAGTCCCCAAATATGTAGTTTTCCTAATTACAATACAATAAAGTTGAATTTTGAAGAAGCTTCTTAAAGAGGCATAAGAGCTGCACTTTAACATTCCTCTTGGCCCACATGATAGTGCTTATATGTGATTATCTGCAGGTTCTGGGTCAAATTAGAGGGCTTTGCTTTTTCCCCCACAAATCGTGTGAAGCATTCAGTGATAAGGGCCAAATTCTAATCTCATTTAACCCAATGTAAATCCAGAGAATCGCTAGCAAATTCAATGGAGTTACTCCAGACTTTGGCCGGGGCAAACAAGATCAGCATTTGGGACTTGATCTCCAATATTTTCCTGTGAGTGTGGTGCGTGTCAGATCACCTCTTCTCTACTTCACTTGCTCAAATTTCTCAGCTTGTTCTCTCCTCATGCAAGATAGTCCCTGGCATTTGCTCAGCAGCAAACAAGCTCACGACTCTTGTCCAGCTCCTCTAATACTGCGAGGATCAGCTAGTTCCTACCACTGATTTAGGAAGATGTTATGAAATATACTAAGCTAAAATATAACTGGTCCAGTGAATTAGTGCAAGAGATGTCATTTCTGGAAGCGTGCATTTAAGTGCTGTTTGGTCTTAAAAAAGAGGTTGATGGTCTTATCTTACCTGCAGAATAAAAGCTCTAACACCAAATATTATTTTAACAGTAGATTACAGTATATACTGCTTTTCATTCCAAATAATCCTACATACTTTACAACTAACTATAACTAAGATGCAAACACTATGGGAGCAACATCATAAGAAATAATGTTTGAGCTATTAGTAAATGTTAGATGTCCTTGTAATCTAACATTGTTTATGTCATTCTAAAGAGATTATAGTATTTGACTCATTTGGACGTTATGGAGGGTGATTTTATTGTATTTCAGATTTTTTGTAGTATACAGGAAGACTTTTAGTTGCCCATCATCTTCCAAAAAAGAATAGTCCAGCATTCTTTTTTTAAAAAATCCATAGACAGACACCTAAGTGGCCATATTTTCAAAAGCTCAATACTTTTGAAAATCTATCCTAAGTATGTAAATATGGATTTAAGATCTTAGTTTTAGGTTTCAAACTATCCAGTAACTCAGTAGCCACAGCAAAACCAAATAAATGAAAACAACACTGTTTCAAAACATCACTCATTGTAAGCACAGTGGTACTTTTTCCAGCTAGATAGATTTTTTTAAAATTTGAGTCAAATTCATCTGGATTTTAAAAAAAAAACATTTTTGTTCCATTCCCTCTTGCTCCTTGGCCAACCACAATTTCCCTTCCCCCTTTAAATTTAGTAGTTCACTCTTAATGATAACGTAGAGGAGCTGAGCTGAGGTCACTCTCCAAGGAGAGCAAGCACAAACTGAAGTTGAAGAACTACTGAAATGGCCAATTTTCAATTGATTTTATATTTTGAATGACGTGGTCTTGGTACTCATTGGAAAGTGAAAATTATTATTATTACAAGGCTACTTTTTATTAGACAAGTAACAAGTAACAAAACAGGGTGAATGCAGGTGATGAAGGGCCTTCCACTTTTCAATGATTATAAATACATCACTTTTGGAGTTAATGTTATGGTTATTTTAGTTAAATATTGGCCTTTTCAGCCACTCTAACTTCAATTTGTGTTTGTCTGGGATATGGCCAAGTCTCATGCAGAGACCAAGTGTTCCCATGGATTGAACTCCTATCAAATTTAGGATAGTGGATTGATGCCTCATCAGTGAGAAAAGGATGTATAACTCCCAACTACTTTCATTACCTCACTGTACTTCCTGGGAAACACAAAACAACAGTGATAATTTCACAAAGGAAAGAAGGACAGTGTCATAGTTCAAGCAACATACTTTATACATTATAGATACTGGACCAGATTCACTGCTACGTTCTGGCTCCTTTGTGCTGCTCTGATGACTCAAAGCAGATAAGAGTTCCAATGAATCTGGCCTACTGTTGTCTGGTTTTCTGTATTTCCAATTAAAAATTACTTATGCAAAGTCTTTAAAAACACAACTAAATGGGCTTTGGTATTTTTTATTATTATTAGTTTTTGCAGTGTTCACATTACAATTTTGTAGTACTCAAGGTCTGTTCACTGCAACAAATAAAAAACACTGTTTAAAATAACTAAATAAGGTCCTTAAAGATGTTTTAAAAATTGATAACTAAACATACTGTATGGGATCGATCTTAATTACTGTCCATGTGGAATTTTTTTCTTGTGGCTTTTTTCAATGAAAAAACATTAATGAGAAACTTTAAAGGCTTGTTAACAATATCCTTTCATCAATCAAAGGCACTGTCAAGTACACTGTGCTCACGTCAATTTTCACCTTACCACACAGCTACCATTTCTTACTTTCTTATCCACTCTCCCACCCTAATATATAGATTCCTGTCTGAACAGACTTGAGGGTGATGGAGCCCAGACATTCCCCATCTGTCTGCAGCTGGTGCCACTTGGTCCAGAAGACTTTGGACTACTTCCCTTAGTCACTTAAAGACACATCAGTACCTGCAGTTTCTCCAGTCTCTGGCCTCAGCTTTTAACTGCCACCTACACATTACTTCACACAGACCAGAGACTGTTCTGGATCAGCATTCTGTAGAGAGCTCATTTTAAACCTTCATGTTTCCACAACTGATAAAGAATAAAACTGTTGTTAACTTCAGCCTCTTAAACATCAACTTTTTAAACAAAAGCCCACTAAATGGGGGAGAGGGGAACGGAGGGGGAAACAACTAACGGAAACAAAAAAACACCCACCCACCAATAAGCAAGATCAAGATTTTTAAAGGTAAACTATTTTATATCCTAAAACTTTGCAGTGTAATAAAATGTGCTCCCTTGCTGAAGAATAGTGTACAATGAAAAGAAAAATGTGAACAAAATGCATTAGTATGAAGAACTACAAAACATTAAAACTATTAAGAATATGAGATGGAGGAAGTTTTTATTATGGTAGGCCTTCCGGAAAAATCTGTGGGAGAAAATTGGAAAAAACTTCTACTTTTTCACATCCTGTATTAAGCATATTTATTACTCATACACTATGTATGTTATTTGAAACAGAAATAGCACACAGTCCTTTGACGAGCTATAAACCTGGTATGACCGATTTGCACATTAATATAACTGAAATATCCTGCCTACTTTAATAGCAACTGTATGTACTGTCAGTAATATTTTCCATTGTTTTCAAAGCAAGTCACAATAAAACAGAAAAGAAAACAGTAAAAAATCTATAGTGACTGAACAAGGGGAAAAGAGTATTAAAGAGAAGCTTTTAAAATACAGAGAAGCTTTTAAAATACAGTTCTATTAAAAATATACTAGGAATTACAATTAAATCTGGAAATGCAATTCTTCTAGGATTTTCACATTCCTATAAGATTGTTACTGAGCAATTACTTTTGAGATAGTACATAAATCTTACAGGACTCCTATTGGATTAGCGGGCTTTAAGTTTTTAAGCAATCTCTTTTTATAGATTTTATTCTTATATAGCATTTTTTAAAAAGGAATACCACCTTTCACAATGAGCACACTCAGAAATAAATACAGAATATACAACTTAATACAAAATGTAGCTATAATGTGCATCACATCCAGCACAATCAAATTGTCAGGATTATCAAATTCTGTATTTGGTAAAATATTGTGAAATACGATAAAGGATAAATGTTTGGTAATATTTACAAATAACAGAAGTTTGATGTTGCTATTGTTTTTAGTATGTTTATAACTTATCTGATCATACGGATAAAAATATTGTTCATCTGGCACGTCCACAGTTCATTATTAAGTAGATATGTTGTAAAATTAACATCAAGTACCAATTAAAGAATATGGAAGTGAACATAGTATAATCTGGTACCTGGCAATTATTGAAGAAGAATTAAATAGACACTTTATAGGCCAAATCCTACTCATCTGATCAAGAAGTTTCCCTAATTCCCATGGGACTGCTTGCATGAACAGGGAGAACAGAATTTGGACATAGATCTAAAAATGTCCTTATAACTACAATGAATTGGTTTACTGTTTAAGATGCTTATAGTATGAGCTCATTACTTCAAAAAGTGTGCTTGCATGAAAGTGATCTGTAACAATCTTTAAGCCTGAGGCCCTTTACCATTTGGTACTGATACATAGGATGTAATCTGCATTTTTCATTTGGGCATAAAACAGAACTAGCATAGATGCAATTTTATTGTATATCTGATACAGGAAGCACAACATATTTCTTCTAAAATATTTCTGTTGGGTTTAGGTTTGCTGTAGATGATATTTTCGATACAGGGAAAAAAAGGGAGGAAAAGAATGACCCATTGCAAAATTCAGTTACTCCCATGGTCAAGGGCATCTATTTCATTATAAATGTAGTTCCGCCAAAACAAATATTATTTTTGAATCTTTCATTATCTTAGTCTCTGGAAATGGACTAAAACAGCATGTGTTGGTATTAGATGCTGCAGAGCCAGCTGTCGTGCCTGGCTGCACAGTGTCTCAATGTCAGCAGTTCAAAGCACTGCAAGGCTGAATGGGAGGAAACTTGATAGGTCAGTGGAACCCAATTCCAAGTAAAAAGAACATAGCTTTCTTGTTTCTAGTTTTTTTTTTTATTTGGATTTTTTTTAAAATACTTTTTCTTTAGTTCTATATTTTCATAAACTATGCTATGACCTCTAGCCAGAATAGGTTTTAGGCTATTCCCAGTGATTGCTTTTTATGTTAATTTCTACTGGCTTCTCATAGCAGTACTCAGAGCTGTACAAAACAATGCCAGTTTGAACCATGCCGTTGCCTTCTTTAGTGGAAACTTCAGGGCATATATCAAGACTGTTATGACAAGGCAGAGAAAACCCTCAGAGACAGAAAACAGAAAACTGGTTTTGTACTGTTGTGACACAACAAAGGCAGGCCAAAACCAAACCCCAGTCTTCCTTGTTTTTGTTTTTTTCTGATAAAATTATTTTTAAAGTTGCTTCTGATAATTCAGAAACACTGGTATGCAACACAACAGATGTTTTGTCGCTTATATGGAAGAGCCCTAATGCAACTTCCTGATGGGTAGTTTCAGTGTGTGAAAATTCTCAATAACTCATTTGTGTTCTAAGTTTCATCATAGAGGATCATCTTCCCAGAGTACTGCACAGAATCAAGACATCATACAAGGAATCAGCATTATTACCACAAAGAAGAAGAATGCTAACAATATACCTAAGAAGCAATGTGGATTCCCCTCCTTAAAACAGAACCCCTAGAGGTTCCAGTGTCATAGTGCCCTTCATTAGTGGTTATACCAGTCTGAAGTTTGGGCATCATTAGCAATCTCTGAAATCACTGGCAAAGAAAGGCCATTCTTCATCTTACTATCTAACTACAGCACCTTTCACAATACATACATGGGATGCAGAATGCAGGACTGTAATAACACTAGACAGCTAATTCCTGAGGCAGACTGTCTGAAGCATTGCAAATAGGGCAGCTCAGAGATTTCAACTCTGCTGTTCATTTTCAAATTCATTCTTAAACAGTAGGAAAAAAAGTGGTGAATGAGGGTCTAAACACATTGTAAAACACATGCATCTAATTCTTCTAAGCTATAGTGCCCTCTGTTGGAAAACATGTAGACAAAGAATATGTAGCTTGGCCTACAACACAAAAATAAACATCAGTATGCAAGCTCATAAATGTATGCTGCTCAGACAACAAAACTGTATGCTTATTATAAGTGAATTTCTATCATCATTCCAAAGCTCCTTCCTGTACAGCTGAAACTAATGGCATGTTGCTATATCCCTGCAATATTTTTCAACCTAATTTTCACTTATCTTCTATATAAGTAAATTTTTTTCACAAAAGGGAAAAATCAGAATAAGGTCTCAGGATCAAATATACTTATTTTATAATTGTATTCTTATACACATGTAGGCAAACAACTTGTATACCAAATATAGTTTCTTTTTTATAGCCTTATGTTTTACAGTATGAAATTATGAATTTTAGTTCTTGATATGTTGTGATAGACAATGTAAATTTTAACACTTCCCTGGTTTTCAGTTTTATTATCACAAACTAGTGGGCTCAAATAACAGTGGGTCCAGCTGATGCCATTAAGGTGTTTAAGTACCCGAGTACAATCAAGTAGTTAAGACAGTCTAATGATATAAATTGAACCTACAAAAGGTTGTGGACAAAAAATTGTACCTGAAAATATTTGTCCATGGAAGTTAAAGTACAAAACTGGAGACTGGGTTGAGGTTTTGCTAAAAATCTGTTCCTCTACACTTTAAATGATTTACAGGTACTGTACTCAATGATAGTGTCTTCATGACATTCACGTTTACTATTTCAGAAAAAGGACAAATTTATGGGAAAACAAATGTAAATATCTACAGATAAGCAGCAAGTGATGTAATACTTGAAAAAGTTTAAAGTTTAAACAAGGCATTGTGTTCGCTTGTTGGTATCCACATATTATAAAAGATAAAATACACCCAAACTGTACATATTATAAGGCTATATTTTTATCTCAGGGTTCTGGTGACATGTACAAACCACTTGAGCTTTGCTTTCTTGGTTTATATTGCCACCAGAAACCCTTGATAAAAATACAGCCTTATATTGTACAGTTGGGTATAGTTTATTTTCTCCATATATCATGTACTGCATTTTATTTACACACATACACACAGAAACATGTACATGCATAACAACTTTATTAAAAAGGTAAGATATCAATAATACTGCATTAACAAAGTAATACATTGTAATATAATACAGTAATTTTTTTTGTTAGCAATGAGCTTTCTAAAGAGACATCTACAAGAATATGAAAAAAACCCATAAAATCAGTATTTCCATGTTATAATATATGACTCCCAGACTGAAAATTTCAGCTCTTGGTAGTTTGTAATTTTTTACTTTCATGGAATCCTTTTTAAGTAATCAGAAATTTTAGCTTCAATATCCTTTCATTGCCTACATTTTCTATGGATAACCTATATGGAAAAAAACAAACTTTCCCCTAACTACTCAGAGCATTGTATAATGCACAGGAAAGCTAAATAAAATAATAATCACAATAGTAGTGATCAAAAAATATAACAATTTACATTTTTTGAGAAAACTATGGAAACGTAACCGTAGTTTGAAAAAAGCTCTTTATTTGGCATAAAATAATTTACCAGCATCTACTTTTCTGTCTACTTACTGCAATGTTAATAAAGACAATTTTTATTCATATCTTTTAAGCATCTCAAGCAATTTGAAAAGAAAAGCTGTGAATAGGCAATTCAATAGCCATTTCCTTTTGAATGATTCTCAATGTGTTTAATTAACAACTGTTTACATAAAACATCATTTCAACAGTTCAAACATCAAAGAGAAACAGGAGAATCTTGGGCACCAATCCTGGCAGAGGTACAGGCTTTTCAATCTGGACAAATACAAAGCTAAGCAGGAACAGGGAGGTGTGTGCTGAAGCTTTTGCATTTCATTTTGCTCTTAGAAACACGCAAAGGCTTCAGACTGCCGGCTGTCCCCTCTGTGAGCCAGATGCTTCCTTAGAGGGGCAGTTGCACCTAACATTTGCCATGCCCCTCCCACTCCCTTATCCTTGCTTTAATGGACATTAAAAATAGAACAAAACAGGACTGGAGATGGGAACAAAATACATGCACAACAGGCACAGTCCGCTGTACTCATTCTGCTGTAAAATGTAAAAACAAGAAAGGGCATACAAGCTGCGTCCCCTAGGACACATCCAGCTTTTTTAATATAGTAGTGCCACCACACATTTCACTTCGGATGTTGTATTATATTTATATGTCACTCAAATATTTACCATTTTCTTGAATTCTACTGTGTGTTCTGAAAGCTTGTTATAAGCCAAGTATCTTTGGTTATGTGTTTTGGCTGTATAACAGCTTTGGCTGAACTGCATCAATATGCTAACTTTTCTTTCTGAAGCTTCTCATGTGACAAAAGCCACTCTTTCAGATGAGTTCCTCCTCCGTAGTTGCCAGTCTGTCCACTGCTGCAAATCACTCTGTGGCATGGTATTATAATAGGAACCTGCAAAATACATTCACATACAAAAATAAGGTTTCTGAATCATTTGTCTGTCTTTTCTTGAGATTATTATGAATTGAAGTTCTTGTGGTTCTCTGGTCAGAAATGTAAATCCTACCCTAGTGGGCCCTGGCTGGGTGCCAGTAAGGCCAGGGCACCGTGCAGAAGCAAGTGCTGGCACAGAGTTAGGCTCCACAAACATCTCCAATTTGTCTGTGGTGGATGCTATCTGCTTGCCCTGTCCCCTAGCTCTTATAGCAGACTATGGGAGCAGCAGATCTCAGAATACAGCCTCTAGCCCAGGGGAATAGCCTACGACAGCAGTCACTTTTACCATTCACCAGTAAGTGCGCAAAGAAACCAGACATGGGTAAGCCCACCAAGGACAGAGGGGTTAGGATGGCTACTAATATGCCATTAAATTACTGGTGACCTGAATTCAAATATTAAGTTATGGGCTGGTACAGTGGTCATTTGCTGTATTGGTACATGGGAATGTCAGTGGCCAAGTCCAGGACTGATTTCTGGCTCACTGGAAGGATGCAGGCTGGGAATGCAGTGGACACAATACACTCAGACCTTGTAGGAATGGAATGTTTATCACTCGGTACTGACCCCCCTGGGCAGTGAAGTAGTGACAGTGGTGGGCTCAGAGGAGGAAACTAACCCAGTTCTGAGCAGGAAAAATAAACACACAGTTGAATACAGAGATAAGAGATTAAAAAGAAGGGGACATGGAGAGATTGTTAGGGTTCTTAAAGAGGAGGCAAAGGTCTTCTCTCAAAGAACAAGTAAAATCCATGTAAAACATATTGCATGTTCTCTGAGAAAAATGCCTTTGCTCCGCCCTCCCTCCACTTCAACAGCACAGACTCAAACACACAACTGGACAGTTCAGTGATAGATAATGGGTTATGAAGTCTCATTCACAGGCCAGTGGCCAAAATAAAGCTTAGACTGTTAGCAGCCAAAAGTCGTCGCAATCAGATAACATTTCAGTGGCCTACATGAAATGAGTTGGTGGTTTCAGGCAAGTTCCCAGTGAACAGGTCACAAATGTTTTTGTCACAAATATCACTCTTGACAGCGTCAAGAGGAAAAGGGATGACTGAGCCATAGAAGCTGAACTACCATCCTCACTCAAGAGATGGTCCTCCTTTGCCATAGTGAAACATACTGTGAAGAAGAGAGGGTTTCCCTTTCACAAGAATCACAGTCTTAAAAACATGTAAGAATTCAGACAAATGTAATCAAAGGAATCCAGTTCCTCTTTAAGAAATTAATTGTGAGTGATGTGATGTTCTTCTGCTGAAATAAACAGACAAAGCACAAATTTACACTATGTTAAGAGTGCAAAAAATTGTCATGTTGCTGAGATTTCTGTAGATACCAGTCGCATATGCCTTCAGTTGTTAGCGCTGTCTTGTCCAGTGCCGAATAAAACTGCACTTATATGAGAATCCTGACTGCTGATATAAGAGGGTTTAACAGGTGTTCTGTATCCCAGAGTCAGCACAAAAAACTATCTGTTTCTCATGGTAACAACTTTTCAAATTAAACAACAGAGTAAATGGGCCCAGAAACCCCATATAACTTGTTAGCAGATTTGTTAACGACTCTCATTGGGCGACCCTAAATTACATACCCTGTTATTGCCAAAACGTGCATTTTGTAAGATGGTAAAGCATGTTTTTCAGCTGACACTGTCCCTTTCTTAGGATTGCATACTCCTTGACAGTGAAGAGGAGACTATGTGAGGATGGAGAAGCATGTCCATTTTAAACACAAGTATATCCTGTGGTTTTTTTTGAGTAGAGATACATAAATCATGCATAAATGATACACATACATGAAGGTATCTTTGAAGTGGTTTATGAGTTGGTGAGGAGGAGGAGGAGGAGGAGGAAAGAGAGAGCAAAGGGGGCAGATTTTGTCCTCAGCTAGATCCCATACAACCCTATTGAAGTCTTCAGAGTTATTGATCATGTCAGGGAAGAAAATGTGCATGCATGTGAGACCCCTCCAAGATTCTGAGTTGCCAATGAGGAGCACTCGGCATAGTGGAGGAGAGGGGGAGACAAAGGCAATTTTAAAATGATCCTTATGGTCCCCACTCCAGGGGCCATCTATGTGCTGCTTTGGTCCCTAACATAAACTAGAGAAGCCCGAAGACTAAAGCAATCTGTGTTTGCTACCTAATAACCCCACCCCTCTCTGGGGATTGCTGGTCCACGCCCTTTATGTCAGTGGTTGGGAAATGGTGGACACAGCATCTGTTATGGTACCTCTAGGTCACCTTAGAATTCCCCCTGCAGAAGAAGTCTTCTCCAGTGTCTACAACTTCAGGACACCTTTGCACAATGAAAGCACTGCAAACTGTTCTAAACCAGGGCAGGATCTGGACTATAGTGTCGAAAACAAAGGGCTCACATGGATCCTGGTCCTGCAAAGCAATGCATCTGTGTAGACACGGAAGGAAAGAAGATCATGTTTCAGGTCCTGTATACGATATATAATTTATCAGTGTTTCTCAAAAGCTCAAAGGAAAGGTTTGCATACAGAAGCTCATGAGCATTGAATAGCACGGTAGCATAATCAAAAATAGGTACTGAATTAATATTTGGTTATGCTGAAAATAACTTTCCAAGAGGAAAAAAAAATGTTCATAGAGTAAGGATAATACTGACGGTTTTGTATAGGATCTAAGTGCTATAGCAATGGGTGCATTACAAATAGCTAAAATACATAAAGAGAACAGAGTTTCAGTTTTAGAAAATGAAACATTTGCCAGGTGTCCCTTTGCTACCACTTTAACAACTAGGGAAGGCAGTGTCGGCAAGTGGATAGAGCATTAGACTGGCACTCAGGAAACCTGGATTCTAGTCCCAATTCTGCCACTGGCCTGCTCAGTGACTTTGGAGATGTCACTTCACCTCTTTGTGCCTCAGTTTCCCATATATAAAATGATACTTTTTTGGGTAAAGAAATTTGAGAACTTCTCATGAGAAGTACTATGTAAGATTATTATGATAATAATTATTTAACAGTAAGTAAATCTGAGACTGATTTTCAATATTTAAAACCTATACCAGCATACATTTAATTTGCACCCTAAACAATTTGAGAAACTGTTTTATACCTTTTGCTTTATATCATTCATAGCAGAATGTCAAGGGTTTTCAAAAATGTACATGAAAAATTACATAACATACTGATAACGTAGAGAAGTACATAAATGCAATGTTTTTTTTATTACTGGTGTTTATAGATCATCCTTGAAATGCATATCATAAAAAATTCAGCACATCATCTTTAATCTTACAACATTTGTTCTGGTAACAGGATAGTATTTCAAATGCAGTGATGCAACTGTGAAAGGAAATGAGGTACTAAAAAGTGCATCCTTCAAGATGCTGAACATTTTAGATTCAAGATTATTTGGTACAGCTTTCTTAATCTGTATGAATAGATGCAAAACATTACACTGATTCATTTTCTATTCCACTTTGCAGTTTTTCCTTTATAAGGCTCAAACTATGCTTATTTAAGTACTCTAGAGGTAAGAATATGAACTTGGATCTCAAAGCTGCACAGTGCTAATTGCCCTCAACATTCAGCACTTTGCAGGATTAAGCCCTTGAACAGAAATGGAAGGCAAATAGGTTAAAAAAAGCTGATGATGGAAAGGAGATAGAGTAATGGATATTATATAGGTTGTTAAATTACTTTTAAAAACTTAGATGTAGACCGTATGTAATACATGGTGGTATAAAAATTTGACTGATCTTATTCACAACTGTAAATGCCACAAGTGACTTATGCAGGACATTTCCAATGAGCATCAATAAAATTTTTATACACCACTACACCATCACGTGTTCTGTTTACATCACACTTTAATGAAGTTATTTTTAAAATTATTGATATTCTTCTTGATATATCTTTCCATCCATAAAATCTATATTAGTTACTACCTACAGGTCTTGGAGTGACAGTATAAACAGCAACAGTAACATGTAAAAAATGCAAAGATAGTTAAATTAGTTTTTCCATAAATCAAGGTGTTCTGATGCTGTCATATACGTTGCAAACCTAAAGGGCCAGACACACTCCTCCTGATCCAGCTCTTTTGTGCTACTCAGGTGGCATGAAATAGTGAGCCTGTCTGTAGCTGGCCAGCTGAGAATTCCCTCAGAGAACGGGGGACAGGCACACTGCTCTGCTGGTGTAAAGTCCACTCCTATGCCAACTTCCTCCTGAAGCAGAGTGTGTATTCAGGTGGAAAAGGACATGCCATCAATTCTCAGCCGGAGTATGATCCTTTGGGGACCACAGCCAGCTGGCACAAGTTAAAGCAGTCCATAGGCTGCTGTAATTCACCCTGGGGCTGGCACAGATCATTCTATAGAGCAGAAACCGGATCCCTGATAGCCCACCACTAACATGCTCTTGTACCATGCAAATCTCACCCAGATGCTTTATATATAAGAGGAAATCTGGGCATCTCACATCTCCAGTGGGATGCACCTTCTGTTCCTATCTCTGAGGGGAGCAAGGAATTAGAACCTTGGCACTAGTCCAAATCAGATTATAGCAAGTTTAACTTGATTCCTGCTTTTAATCTGATCCCACTATTTTGGGGCGGTGCTTGAGTTAGGAGGATAGGGTAGGAAAGTGTTTTGATGCCAGGTTCTTTTTATGTAAAAGATTACCGCTGCTGGGAACCACAAGTAGTATTGGCCCAAATTAACAGGCAAAGTGCAAGTGATGACATCAAAGGTGCAAAATAAATAATATTTTGTCCATGGTTGCAGAAATTAGGTAATTTATGCCATTTTTGTCATAATGTATGATGTGTATATGATTAGTTTGTTATGTACTGTGTGTGTATGCATCATTCTATGCAGCACTGGAAATAATTAAAGAAAATGCATTACAATCACCGGGTAATTTAAAAATATCACTTCAGTTTGGGTTAATTGTGGTGACAATTTTCAGACTACTAAAATAATTAAACCTCTTAAAATTTATAAGAGCCCTAAGGACATTTGGAAAGGAATACTATCCCAATCCTCTGCTTTAAAACCTCAGCTACATGTAATGTAATTTTTATCAATAACCAAGCAGTTCATAACATTACAGCTCCATTGAAATCTTCATGCTGTGAAATCTAATTCATCCAATACATGAATCCATCACTTACACAGACCCTATCTCAAATGCTATAAAACTTCCAAACCCATAGATTTGTCTCCAACAAAAACAACATGAAGGGGCCTTTCAATCAATAATGGAATCCCTCTGATTCAGGTTCCAGCTGAATATTTTCTCCAACTTTGCTTTTGTTCTTCCGGGTAGAGGCCCACAAGGGAAAGAGCTTGTTTTCACTCGCAGCCTCATCAATACCTAAATCCTGGTGAACAAGTGACACTGAGAAGCTGTAATCAATAGCTCCCTGTGCGTTTTTTCTTCTGGTCAAATGGTTCAGCACTACTGACAGGCCTGACACTTAGAACATGATGCTAAATCTTTATCAACAGCCATCTAGGTGACTGGCAGAACAAGACTCAGGTGGTCATTAACGCTCATGGCAATCTGTGAATAAACTAAGTCCTCAATAATGCGTTTGTTTAGAAAAAGGTGGGGAAAAAACTCTCTGCACAATGTATTGATTGCCTCTGAACTGCATTTAGCAAATTCTGTCTGAGGATGAAACAGAACGGTGTTCAACTGTGGTGCTCTGCTTGTTAAGAGTTTTCAATTTGACGCAATAGAAAACTGACCATCCTATTATACTGGTTGATGGACTGAATACTTATAGAAAGCTGCCAAACTGTCAAAAATAGATCAGTGAGGCCATAATGGAAACAGCTGAAATATCAAGTTATAACATACAACAAAAATCACACTTAGCTAAAAATAATCTTTCAGTGTTCTCATGTCCTATTGCTTTTTCTCCCCTATTCCCTGATAGAAACAAATACTATAATATGAACCAGCATGTGTTCAAGTTTATTGCCAGCCACCTAAGGAATTAATGCACAACTAGTTTTATGCATTTGCAACATTTCAAATCCATACTTCACGATCTTCTCTTAAATGCACAATTACTTTATTCAATCTTGAATGTTTCAAAAATGTTGGTTGAATAATATTCTTGACTTAGGTTAGATCGATATTAGTGTCAAGTTATACACTTAGTTAGGTTTTAGCCTGAAAAATAACATAAGCAGAAAGAATATAAAGAGACTTTATACAGTTATTGCTGCTGTTAACAGACCACTGAAGACATCTTATTTAAGTCATAGAATAGTCATTTATGATGGCCTTGGACTAATCAGCCCAACATTCTGTATCTCCCATGAGTCTCTGTGATTTCTTTTTGATCCTCCTATAGTATTCTAATGAGATTTTTAATTGAACTTTATGGGTTCCCTTTGAGGACCACAGACCTCACAATCAATCTAAGCTGCTGTAAACTATTTGAAGAAGTTTTTCTTGCAAAAGGTGAGCCATCCCTGCCATGTCCTTGGCATAATTTGAAGCAAAGATGTTGCATCTCTCAGCTGCTGCCGACACCTTTTCCACCTTCTCATAAAGTTGAAGGTCACTGTATGAATTATGTGAAGAAACCTAACTACAAAGGAAACTTGTACAATGTATACTACAGAAATTAAGCACCAACCAGACATGATTTGTAGAAAAGAGAAGTATTTTGCTGGGTGGTGGAAAATATAAGGCATACATTTTTTATTATTACTTTTGAGTTCAGTCATAATAGGTTTACATATAGTTTTGTTTTTTTAAACACTTGTTTCTAGTGATAATACAACTGACAACCCTCAGGAAATCATGTTTTATAATTTTAGTGATTTTGGTCATATTTGGACAGGCGCATTTATGGAGATTAATAGTGCAAGAATAGATTCATCAGACAGGTTGCAAAACAATACATGTTTCTGAATACTGTTACAAGTAACAGTCAACTGTCAATAACCAAATAATATGTGCCAACAAGTGCTGATGTCATATATGGTGGTAAATATTTTGCATACCTGGTACATTAAAGGATTATAGTCTGTATTCACTAAGCTTTAAACCATTATGTTATGTACAAAAATCTGTTTATTCACAATGGCTTTTGAAATTGCACACTTTTTTTCAGGCATATCCTTAAACTCAGGATACACTGGTGGACAAACAATAACAACAATTAGCTCTTCCGAATGCTGTAAAAGCAACTGATTTATGCATTTTTGACACATTATACAAGGGTGATGATTACTCAAAAGGGGCATTTCCATCATAATAAAGACATGTATATTATTCATGTAGCAGTTTAATGCAGTAGTGCTTATAAGGACTCAACCTGCAATTTCACCAAAATATTTAATACTATGTCAAAATGGATGAACTGTGTTTTGTTAGATTTAAAACCTCATTGAAACTCCCTCATTGAAAAAATGCAAATTTTAAACAGTTAGCTAATGTAGAGTCAAATATATTATGTCTGTTGTGTTTGTGAAGTCTGCAAATGCAATACAAAAAGTTTATTAAGAATTCTGTAAGTGTATATGAGACTTCCATATGAAACAATCTACAAACACAGTCTGATACCATGTTTTGTCAATACGCTGTGGTGTACTTGACAATGCAACTTATTTTAATATGATAGATTGCTTTCTAATACAATATGGTGTACATTAAGACAAGACAATACAATGCAAACCTACAGGAAACAGTTCTCAAAGAATAACAATGTAGTTTTGTGCAAAAGGATATGTAACTGCTATTGCCTAAAAATGTACCCAGCTTTGCCCTCAGGCTGCAGTGGAGCAGCAGCATCCAAAGTAGAGGTAACAGCAGGTTGTGGTGTGAAAATTACTGCTTTTTCTCCTGTGAGCAAGGATGAAAATAGTTCTCAAAATATAAAGCAAAGCTATGGCAATTTTTAAAAATGGGATCCATCCCATGCTGTAACTACAGTATTTTCTGTTCTTGATATACCACCACATTTTAACATAACAATTACAGATTACTGCACTGCATTAGGGAAACTGCATTAGCAGTTACATATCCTTTTGCCATACCAACCAACATTTCACAATGGAAACTTGCTAATATAAAATATCAATATTATTATACTGTAATGATGCTCCTGTCTTTTTCAACACAAAGTCTTTCATTATTGCATATCTCCTATATCTCTAGTTAGAAGTTCCATATACATTCTGCATAAGAACATGTATAATTTTATTGTATTCCAAAAGGATTTTCTTTTTGACATGTCTCTGTTATTTTCTATTTCAATCTGCATGCTGTTCTTAGAACTACAAGTCCCAGTATGTGGGTCAGTTATGCTAGATTTCCTTTATAAATCAGGATAAATATGCACAGTGTATGTGGCACTGTGAAAAGCAAAACTTTATGATTTGTGTATGTAAAGTCACCTCCACTTGTGAATACAAATTTTTGTATTCACTTTCCTACCACATGTTGTAGTCTCTTATGTACCTTATTAAAGAAAAACTTGAGGAAACTGAATATAAAAATAACATGGAAGGTCAAAGATACAGCAGATATGATGCCAGAGAAATAAAGACAGAGAAAAGTATGGAAAGATACACATTCTGAGGGCATTTGGTAATGAGGAGAAACATACTCAAGAATGGCTCAAAAAGACATAATGTTATTAATAGAATGTTAATAAATAAAATGTCTTTGTAAGCAGGTAGCCGGGGCATCTGTTCCTGGCCTTCCCTTTTCTGTACTTGTGTAACAATGAATGGTGAAACCAATGTTGTCCTATTAGCCCAAAGAGTGTGGATTCCATAGATGATACTAAGGGCTCACTATGGCCTGCAGTCCTGGCATCAGCTGGTGCACCAAAGTTTCAACCAATGTCATACTGAGATACACATCCAGAATCTATTGGTCTAATCTCAGGGAAGGGACAAATATCCCAAAGACCAAATACAGTGGAGTTGAGAAGGCAAACTCCCTCTTCCTTTTTCATCCACATGCTGATTTCTAATGACCTAACCCATGTGCCAGGACTTACATAACCTCATTTAATATATCACCCTATACGTCACACTAATGGATCCCAGCCAAACCTGAGCCAATTTGGTATGCTGAAAGTATCTGAGGCAACTGTTAGAGGGCTCACCAATGGCTTTACAAAACCAGAGGTCCAGACCCTCAACTCATGTACATTTGATAACTCCACTGAGTTTAATGGAGGTATGTCATTTACACCAGTTGAAGTTCTGGCTCAGCCTCTGAAGTGGGGAGAGAACCTGGCTAGCTCAGACAACCCAGAACCTGAGCTGCTGGGAATCTGAGTCCTACTTGTGCCTTTATGAATGAAGAATCTATTTGCTCCTCTCACATTGCCAGAACTATTTTCAGGCCCAGAGGGATGAACTAGTTTATAACTCAGTTAAAAGCCATTCACATCCTTTGAGAAAGTGTCACTGTTAAGTGACAAAGGATTCCCCATTCCCAAGAGTATAAAAAAAGTTTAAGAATAACAAAATGTCTATAGGTTGACAAATTAAATTAAAACAAGTGCAATGCTTCTTTTCAAACCTACTAACACCATAAATGATGGGGAATAAATCATATTAAACCGGTTTATGCATTAATGCTGATTAAAAACACTTACTGACCTTATTACTCATGGTAGAGTAGTTTTCATAGCAGATAAATTTAATCTAATGACATTTAGCCCACAAAGCTTTCCGTCTAAACCCACCATCTTCCATCAACTTTATTTGAAAGTTGACATGAACTTACAGGATTGCTTCTCATTGCTCCTCCCACTGCTCTTGCTGCTTTGCTGTTGCCTGCCAGGTCTGCTAATTGCTTGTAAGAAACTGCCTCTCCAAATTTCACATCTCTCAACAGGGTCCATAACACTTGTCTGGTGAATGAATCTGAAAAAAGCAGCAGCAATACACTATTCATAAGGATGCCTTAAATAGACAAGATAAAAATCATTAAGAACTCTTACACAAACTATGGCATGAACAGCAACTTTTCTATTTTAAATTAAAACAGTCCAGATATTCAGTCCTGTTATTGTGTTCTATATTACTGTATTTAAATATATGATTATTAGAGTGCTTCAAATAATTGATCACTATAAAAAAGGGATTTAAGGCTTTGATTTTTCTATATTTTTAATTTGCTTCAAGTACAATTATCCTGTTAACTCATATAATATGGTTTTCCATTAAATTGGCCGAATATAAATTAGCACAGAGTCAAATTAAAGAGGGGAGAAATAACTGACTCTACCTATTTTACAAAGCTCTTGTATCGCTAGTTAATTTCAAACTTCAGCTGGGACACACTGGAAAAGAAGCCCTAGAGCCAGTGGACTTGGTATTATCCTGGGTGACTGCATTTTATAGTAGAGACCCCCAAGCTATTATTCAGAATTCTAGACATTATAAAATGTAAGGACTGTCTGTGACCTTCAATATACAGTACATCCTTAATGCTAAAGAGATGACAAATAAAATAACTTCCATTATTTTAGTTTTAATTTACAATCATCAAATTGCTTTTAGTTTTCATCCTGTTGCAATATTGCATAAATGAATGCATTAGAACATAAATGAATGCATTAGAACATTTTCCCCCTCCGTTCGCACAGTTTTAACTTTTCACCCACGGAGTATTTTACAGTAAGAAAACCAATAGCTAGTTTCAGATTTAGTTTGTTTTAACAGCTATTGTTTTTCCAAGACACTTGAAGAAGCTGTGATGAAAACTACAAAACATCTCTACTGTGGGTAACAAACTGTAATAAAAAAATAAGAAGCAAACAATGATGAAAACACCAGTCTCATCCTTCGGCAATGAAACAAACTGATTAAAAACATTTTCTTCTTATTCTGGTACTGAGTGCCACTGACTGTGTTATATGCAAACCTAGTGAAATGTGATTTTGTTCTTAAAGGAAACCCGTACACCATTATTTGTGTGTTAAATAATAAAAATCACTTCTTAACTGAAGGGAATGATAATCACTTCATTGAAAAAATCTGTTTAGTCTTTATTATAACATTAAGCAAATTAAACATCAGCATAATCCAGGTGATACTAGAAAAGGGTCATCAAAGAAATTAACTTTGTTGTTCATTAATTTACATGGATTAGTAGAGGGCAAAGAGATAGCAAATCTGCTCTAGTTTTTATGATATAATTTCAAACTGTACACCATTTGTGGCAGTAGGGTGACTTTGGGGTTAATCAGACTGATTTGTCCTTTTAATTGCTTTCTATTCAAAGAAAATTCATTAGATAATGTTCTCTTCAAAATTCATGAATCAATTTAACTGAAGAAACCACATTAACAGCTTTGGGTTCATTAGCACATGCAGTTGTGTTACTAGCTGATTGCTAGGAGGGTTTCCTTAGGCAAACAGATTTTGTTTACTGTGATTTCTTTAGAAAGGTTTATTTCAAATCAAATTGTTACTTATTATTTTTTTAACCTCTTTTTAAGCCAGCAAGATTAGTGTTAACCTTGAGCACTCAGGGATTTCAGGGAATTATTGCCTGATGTCATTTTTTAAAATCAATGAAATAAAGTAAATCCACATTGCCAGGGACTCACTCCAAACTTCCCCTGTCCCCACTCCCACCCTTTCTGGCAGAGAAATAGGAGGCGGGTTAGGCCAGCAGGGTAGGTGGACCTGGAACTTTACAAAACCTGTAGGAATAAAATGAGAAGTCTGTGCAAACTTAACTGGAGCATGGAATAGTTACAGGAAACAATGGAATGGTTCCAAAATCATCATTTGAGAGCAAAGCAATAATGGTTCTTTGTAGCGTGATGGCCAAATTATTGAGTACCTTTTAAGATTCTAAAAATATTGTATGATAAAACAATTATTATCTCTGTCCTTACATACAGATACATATTTTCTGATTCACTGTACATTTTCCAAATGAAACAGTATATACTGTATCTTTACTGTCACAAAACGTTAGACATTATGGCTCAAAATAATGAAATATTTAGCAATCATGCACATCAGTTTATAAATGTATCTGAAAACTCAATTTTGCCCTGTAGGGAGCAAATGCATTAATTAGTTTAAGCAGCTCGAAGAGACAGTGCCAAATACTGTTATTAAACTGTCTACAAGTGTTAGTGCCTGTATGCATAACCTGCTCAAAATTAGATGGCTGAACCTTCACCAATTTTCAATACAGGTGCCAACATTTTATGCTATTAAATGCCATTATAAAGTGTAGTAAAATTTGCACATAAAAATTAACACACATTCCCTCTCTCTCTCTCTAAACACACATGAAAATTCTTTATATTTTCTTGAGGTTAGGACGACTGCATAATTTTTGAGCTGTGGATCGAAGCAGAGCCATGATTGAGGTATACTACATCATCCAAAACAGCTAGTAAATGTTTTCTGTTCTCCACCCCTGCCACTATTATGGTGTACATATTGTATATGTTTTTTAAGAAATATATTCCATTCACTATAGTAGACTCTCTGCTGCCCTCTTTCCAGACAATGTTGTTGCTAACAATAGAGCACCTGACTTTGTTCAAAGGTATATTCTGTTAATTGGTAAGCAGCTTCTCAAATTTTATCCCTAAATGCACACTACATTGTGCAAGGGGTGATATGCTGAGATGAAGGTTCCAGAACTGTGGCTATCAGGTATCTTATAACCATACAGGTAAAGAATTGTAGACCCAAGAGACACTGCAGGCTTTTTGATTGGTGATGGCTTTCTCGTCCAATTGAACCTGCTAGAAACAAGCTTTTCTAATAGCTGCATTGATCATATCTGAAGACTATAAATAAGGGATTCATTCAAAACTTGAAATCTTTCAATAAAACTTACTCCTCCCACAATAACAGGCACAGATAGCAATATACAGTCCCTGCTGGTTTTTCCTTGCACTGATTTTAAGAGAACAGTATAATAAAGTCCAGGCTGCAGGGCTAAAGGTATTTCAATGAAAGATGCATGTTAGAAGTTCATGTCGGACAAAGGGCTTAAGGTGTGCTAAGCCACAGACCTGGGTAATCTATGCTTTCCCCTATACAACAACTGGCCATTCTGAAGCAGGTCAAGAGATGTCTCATTGCAGATCTTGGCCAACAGGAGGAAGTTGGTTGCAGTGTTTTGTTTGAGATGGCCAATACAGTTTAGCCCTGGGAATTCTTATTTGGATACCTAATTGCAGTGGTTGTGGCTATTCAGTGACCACAATAGGATGGTCAACAGAGTTAATAATAACTATGAATCTGGACCCTTTGGCCACTGTCATGCTAGGCAAAGGGAGACAAGGCAGGAATAGAAAACATACGAAATTATGCACCTGTGCATAAACAGAAGCTGAAAGCCTTGATTTTGGTTCCAGTCATTCCCTACCCCCATGAGCAGCTCTATTTCATGGAATGGTCTGAACCCCCTACTTCTCTCAGCCCTATATGGTGAAGATGTCTGGCTTGGACTTACACATAATTTACTGCAACACATTATTCAGAAAATATAGCCCAATATTATTTCTTGAAAAGACATGAGAGCTATAACTGCCCCACACTAAAAAACACCCTGACAACAACAAAACCAACCCTCCCTGCCACAATACTTTTTAAACACACACAACAGTAACTTTTCCAAGTATTTCTTATTGCTTTGTACTTTTCAGAATAAAAAACAACAGGAATTAGATTCCATTACGTGCTAATCGCTTCCCAAATTTTATAAGAAATCTAAGTTACATTTGAGCAAATACCAAAAAGCAACCAACTAACCAAACAAAAATCCTAAAACCTTCGCATTCATAACTTAACATCAGCCCAAGCAATTATGTTGAAAAAAAGTCCAAAAATGCACTCCCAGGCTGAAAGCTTGTATGCCAGGGGTTTTCAAACTTTTGTACTGGTGACCCCTTTCACATAGCAAGCCTCTGTGTGCAATCCCCCTTATAAATTAAAAACACTTTTTTACATATATAATACCATTGTAAATGCTGGAGGCAAAGCGGGATTTGGGGTGGAGGCTGATAGCTCGCGACCCCTCCATGTATTAACCTTGTGACCCCCCGGGGGGTCCCAACCCCCAGGTTGAGAATCCCTGTTGTATGCCAAGATTGAGTATGAAGTGAAGTTATAAATATCTGAAAAAAGGGGTTTTTAACTAACTTATTGTTAATGCCCAAATGGTACAGGTGCTATGCCACTTTCTAGTCATACGGTGCCTGAGAGAATACATTTCCCCGTATGAACAAGTTACTTTAATGCAGGATAAACACAAACTGAAAACATATGTTCATTTTATGGTTAGGTGTGCCACATAATAATTTAATTAAAGGCTGGAAGCATTATAAAATGCAACTACGAACTACTACCAAAGCATCTAGGCCAGTGGTTCTCAAATTGTGGGCTGGGACCCCAAAGGGGATCGCAACCCATTTTAATGGGGTCACCAGGGCTGGTTTAGACTTGCTGGGGCCCCACTGCCTGGGATCAAAGCTGAAGCCTGAGGGCTTCAGCCCTGGGTGGTACGGCTCAGATTACAGGCCTCCTGCATGGGGCTCATGCCTTTGGGCTTTGGCCCCCCAGCTCAGGATGATGTAGCTCAAGCTTTGCCCCTCCCGCCCCTCCACCCAGCGCAGCGGGGCTCCGGTGGGCTCAGGCTTTGGTCCCTCCTCCTGGGGTCGTGTAGTAATTTTTCTTGTCAGAAGCGGATTGCGGTGCAATGAAGTTTGAGAACCTTTGATCTAGGCTTAATAACTACCACAGAGATCCAGATGCTGCAGGCAACCTGATATAAGAAGAGCAGAGAGAATGGTGGACACTCTGTTAAGAATTCCAGTAATTTCTTCTCTCCCTCTATATGTCTTAAAATTCTGGGTAAGTTCAAAAGGTAAGAGGCCTAACTCCTCCTCCTTATCCCATGGACCAAGAGTGAGGCTGGACGGGACAGGACAGGCAGACTATTTACCAAAAACTCATTGTTGGGAACCAGATAACTTATTCAAGTCTATTTTTAATGTGTTTCCAAATGTAAACATAGACAAATTCCTACATCTACCACATCAGTTGTGGAGACTGAGCAGTCTGTGTCTGCTTGCATGATATATACATCTATTACAGTAGATACAGAATGTGGAATGTGACCTTGCCTTACTCAAAATATTAGATTTATTTTTACAAGTTAGCTATGACCTTTATGACCTCATAAGTGGCAGAACCAAAGAAAAGACTAAAGTGGTTCATAAAGATCAAACATAAAATGTAAAAATAAATTGGTAATTTTCATTTTGGAGATGTCCTATTAAATTTATACAATCCATAATTAATTTTATAGTGAGATATGTATTTTAAAAAATATTTTAAAAGTGAACATTGACTCTAAAACACTCAAACCATAGTAAGGTTCCATTTTTATCATCCCTCAATTACTTCCCTATTAGTTTTACTTGTAAAATGAGTAAGTTTATTTTTTTCTTACTGCTATTACTGCAAAATCAACCTTGGACCTCAGAGTGAGGCTGACATTTTCTGGCTAATATATCAATAGCAGGAAAGGAGATTCTTCAGTTAAAATATATAAATTCTGTTTCTGACGTATGGGTCTAAAGGTATATCTACACTACAACTGGGGTTGTGATTTGAGCTTGTGGAGACATGCCTGCACTAGTTTTAACCTAGCTAGCTTGCTAAAAATAGCAGGGAGAACATAGACTCATAGACTCATAGGTCAGAAGGGATCAATATGATCATCTAGTCTGACCTCCTGCACAAGGCAGGCCACAAACCCTACCCATACACATTTATAACAACAAACCGAACCCATGACTGAGTTATTGAAATCGTCAAAATTGAGATTTGAAGACCTCAAGCTGCAGGGAATCACCAGCAAGCGACCCATGCCCCACGCTGCAGAGGAAGGCGAAAAACCTCCAGGGCCTCTGCCAATCGCCCTGGAGGAAAATTCCCTTCCCGACCCAAATATGGCGATCAGCTAAACCCTGAGCATGTGGGCAAGACTCACCAGCCAGCACCCAAGAAAGAATTCTCTGCAGTAACTCAGTTCCCATCCCATCCAACATCCCCTCACAGACCATCGAGCAGACTTATCTGCCGATAATCCAAAATCAATTGCCCAAATTAAACTATCCCATCATAACATCCCCTCCATATACTTATCAAGCTTAGTCTTAAGCCCGATAAGTCTTTTGCCCCACTACTTCCATCGGAAGGCCGTTCCAGAACTTCACTCCCCTAATGGTTAGAAACCTTCGTCTAATTTCAAGTCTAAACTTCCTAATATCCAGTTTGTACCCATTCGTCCTCGTGCCTACATTAGTACTAAACTTAAATAATTCCTCTCCCTCCCTAACGTTAATCCCCTGATATATTTATATAGAGCAAGCATATCCCCCGGAGCCTTCTTTTGGCCAGGCTGAACAAGCCAAGCTCTTTGAGTCTCCTTTCATAAGGCTGATTTTCCATTCCTCGATCATCCTAGTAGCCCGTCTCTGAACCTGTTCCAGTTTGAATTTCATCCTTCTTAAACATGGGACACCAGAACTGCACACAATATTCCAGGTGGGGTCTCACCAGCGCCGTATATAACGGCACTAACACCTCCTTCTCCTTGCTGGAAATACCTCGCCGGATGCATCCTAACACCGCATTTGCTTTTTTAACAGCCATATCACATTGGCGGCTCATAGTCATCCTGCTATCAACCAATACTCCCAAGGTCCTTCTCCTCCTCCGTCGTTTCCAACTGATGCGTCCCCAACGTATATCTAAAATTCTTATTATTAATCCCTAAGTGCATGACCTTGCACTTTTCGCTATTATATTTCATCCTATTACTATTACTCCAGTGTACAAGGTGGTCCAGATCTTCCTGAATAGTATCCCGGTCCTCTCTCCGTGTTAGCAATACCCCCCAGCTTCGTGTCATCAGCAAACTTATTAACACATTCCCGCTCTTTGTGCAAGGTCAGTAATAAATAGGTTAAATAAGATCGGTCCCAAAACCGATCCTTGAGGGACTCCGCTAGTAACCTCCTTCCAGCCTGACAGTTCACCCTTGAGTACGACCCGCTGCAGTCTCCCCTTTAACCAGTTCCTTATCCACCTTACAACTTTCACATTCATCCCCATCTTTTCCAATTTAACTAACAGTTCCCCATGCGGAACCGTGTCAAACGCCTTACTGAAATCGAGTAAAAAATAGATCTACCGCATTTCCTTTGTCTAAGTAATCCGTCACCTTCTCAAAGAAGGAGATCAGGTTGGTTTGGCACGATCTACCTTTATAAATCCATGTTGCAACTCGTTCCCAATTACCATTGACCTCAATGTCCTTAACTACTTTCTCCCTTAAAATTTTTTCCAAGACCTTACACACGACAGACGTCAAGCTAACAGGCCTATAATTACCCGGATCACTTTTATTCCCTTTCTTAAAAATAGGAACTACGTTAGCAATTCTCCAGTCATACGGCACAACCCCCGAGTTTACCGATTGTTTAAAAATTCTCACTAACGGGCTCGCAATTTCACGCGCCAGTTCCTTTAATATCCTCGGGTGGAGATTGTCCGGTCCCTCCGATTTTGTCCCATTAAGCTGTACCCAGGGGTGCTTCAGCACTGAGATGTTCAGATACCAGTATGATGGGTCCAATATTAAAACCTAGATAGATAAATTAGATAGATTATATATAGCCAATATTTAAAAACAGGTATGGCCTGTTTGATTTATACACAAAACTGTGTAGCAGAGGTGCACTATCCCTAGGAGAGCAAGGTGTTGCAACCCTAAATCCATGCTCAAACATGGCATCTGTATGGCTAATCGTTGGTCTGTACAGGGTCAGCACAAGGTCAGTATAGACAGGGCCGGCGCTTCCATTTAGGTGGCCTAGGCAATCACCTAGGGCACCAGGATTATTGGTGGGCAGCATTTTGCTGGAGGGGGCGGCAGGTGGCTCCGGTGGAGCTGCCGCAGTCATGTCTGCGGACGGTCCGCTGCTCCCGTGGCTCCAGTGGACCTCCCGCAGGCACCACTGCAGGAGCCGTGGACCAGCGGACCCTCCGCAGGCACGACTGCGGCAGCTCCACCGGAGCCGCAGGATGGCAAAATTGCCATGTGCCCAGGGCGCTAAAACCCCTAGCGCCGGTCCTGAGTATAGGGCCGTGTGCTACTAGTGGGTCGTGTGTCACTTGTGTGCCGCTTGCTACTGTAGGGCTGTGTGCTACAAATGTGCCGTGTGCCTATTCTCGAACCTTCCGTTTGGTCAATTGTTGGTCAAATTAGTGCCATGTGCAAAAGAGTAGGGTGTCGTGTGCAAAAAAAGTAGTGTGCCGGGTGCAGATCCTGTTTACGTAGAGGGCACCAGCTCAGAAGCTGGAAGGCGAAGGAGCTAGGGACCAATCAGATGCTGACACGAGTAAGAGTCTTCAAATAAAACTGTGTCTCGCGCCAAAAACTGTTAGAAGTGCCCGCGTGTTAGCTGATGGGCCTGATCACTCCTTCAGCCACAGTCTTCTCCGTTTTTGTCGGCTCGTGTCGTGTAATTTTGTTTTGCTTTTTGGATTATTTCCACCAATTTGCCACGTACTTGGTGTCTGTACTGCTGGTCAGCTGCATCTGGAGTGTGGTAAGAATATTTTGATTTTTGTATATAATCCATTTTGCCCAGTTACCCTCCTCTGTTTTTCCTTCCCTGCTTAGTATAAAATTTTGTATAGAGTTGTGTATAAAGTTTTGTATATAATTGTTAATAGTATTCTTGATCGATAAACTGCCTTGTTCAATTTGAATTGTAATTTACTCTTGCTGCTAGTTCAGTCCGGTCATTTTCCTTGTTGTTGTTCTTATTGCTTGGTACCAAGTTGTGTATGTTTTTATTCTGATAGTATCTGTAGTTGTTGAATTGCCCGTTTTTGATCGAAGTTGCAGTTTATCCTTGTTGCTTGTTCAGTTAATGAACAGCTGTTTGGTTTTGAACTTTACTTGGTTGTATCTAGTCGTTCCTCACCAGAGTAAACACTTAGTCGAACCTGATTCGTCTCGGTCACAAGGGAGAGATTATGCATCAGTTGGAAAAATTGTCTCTGGGAGTGTTTGCCATCCACAGGAGGTGCATGTTCTATGACATCCATTAGGTACCAGGAACCACAGGTATCAAACTTGGTCCACAGGGTTTTAGAAACCAGTAAGTTCTGTCTTGCCAACAGTTGCCAGAACTAGAAGCTCAACTAGGCCAGAGGACTCCAGTCCTGCAATCTGATTAGTGGAACTAAGGGGGGACCTGATTGGTTCCCTGACTCTAGTTAAACCAAGCACAGGAAGAGGAAGTTGTCTATTCAACTGAGTTTACCCTGCTTAGGGCTGCTTCCCTTGAGCTACTTGCTCCCACTGCCTGGTTTTGGTATCCTGCCCCTGCCTGCCTCCTGCCCCCTGCTCTGACCACTAGGTCAGAACACCCATGTCCCAGTTTTGACATTAGGATTAGACAGACTGCTCTACAGGAAAGGGTGGGTCCAGATGAGTGGGATCATCATCATATCTATTTTCACCCTCTCTCAGGATATCTACTTGCTGGGAGGATAAGAAGTCAAAAGATTCTGCTCACAAGGACTGGTATTGTGATTGGCTCTTGTGTCAACCATGCAAATATCACCCTTTGTTAAGACTTTATTTTTTGTTAAAGTCTATGAATGCACAGCTCTGAAAACAGTTTTTTTCCAGCAGTACTGTGAAAAACCATAACCACAATTGACTCTCATTGGCATCCTTGAGAAGTTTCAAAAGAGGCATCACAAAGTGAAAGGGCATGAAGACTGAATTCACTCACTCACAGATGTCGGCCCTGCAGGTCAGGGTTGAGATATATTGGCCGGGCAAGTGAGGATGTTCTGTTTCATTGTTTGTGCTGAACTAGTTCTGTGGACAGAAAACTTCAGTGCTGTGGATAGGGATCACCAGGACTGTCACTTTGATGTCTTTTACAAGCACTAAATTCATATAATTGTATGAAGAGATTAAATTAGAAAGTTATGTAATATAAATAATATACATAATGGGCAGCAGTGAGATAGTATTTTTATTTTTACTAGTGTTCCTTTTAGCAGAGGGACCACAAAACTCACTTGAGATTGCATCTCTTATGCATATTTCAATGATACAATTCAAGGCATTATTTCACTTTGAAAACAAACAATGCTATTTTTCTCCCGTGGAGAAAACATTCTGTGGCAATAACAACTGCTTCAGTAGAAAACTTTATGTCAACAGCAATATAATTCAATTATATAACTATCCACCGTTCAAGTAATTCTCATTACATATTCAAAACTCCTGACCAAGATTACAGTAACTTTCAACTGTCTGATAATGACAACTACCCACCAGTGAACGACAAGTCACAACTTCAGCAGAGTACTTCCTTCCAAAAGAACCTATAGAAAATAAGATCATGGATACACTACACACAAATTTCAAGACTCAACTGTAGCCATTCAAACAAAAAAATCTGTCCTGTATTTGATAAGGAAAACCAACTGGGTGACAAGCAAGTGGGCTTATCGACTAGAGCTATAATCTTTGCCTGGATGAGAAGTCTCTGGGTTCTGTTCGGGTCAGATCCTGGCAATGACTTGTGATGATTTATTGCTCCTAACTTAGTGCACTATACATTACTGTAAGGTAAGTAACCATTTGCTTTTTGTTTTTTAATTCCCAGGATGTAATGAGTTCTATACCCATAATATATGTACTAACTGTCCACTAGTTATACAGAGTGGTTCCTTCAAGCATTTTAAGTAAAGAACAGTCCAGCATTTGTAACAGACCTTGAAATTCAATGTTAATATTAAAACATTCCCCTTCCGTCCTGACCTCAAAATGGTGGGGTACAAACATGGCAACTGGATGTTCCAATATTCCCTGGAGTCTGTGCTGCAAGTGCAGCTCAAGGGAGTAAACATTTTTCATCTGAAACTGAAGGATGTAAAGATATGAACATTTAGCAGGCTATATCTAAACACTACAGTTCTCTGAAAGTTTGCTACCAGATTGGAGTTTCACTTGCGGCTCTGCCTTGGGATGAAAAGTTCTTTCCTCCGTGAGAGGCTATGAGAAGATAAACATAGGCAAAGGGGTGTGTATATGTGTTTTATATTTATATGTTTCTGTATCACGTAAGTCAGGGAAAGGGGAAAAATATGGTTAAATATTACAGAAATTTTGCCATATCTGATATATAGTGTAACAAGGACATCTTTAGCCTTGTGCATATCAACAGGCCAACCCATGTCAGAATGCAGTTCAACAGGAGCTGTGTCTGATCTTTGGTTTAATATGGCTTTAACTACAGTTTCCTTCAGATTGTTGACAGGGTTCTATCCTTACAAGCAAACAACTTTCTCTGGACCTTTGTTCATCAGTCTTTATTCAGGCTAAATGTCCTAGAGGTCAGTGGGAGTTCTGCCTGAGTAACAATCATAGTTCTGGGGCCTTTCTTACATGCTAACTAATGGTGTGCACATATAAAGGTAAAGTATAACACACATCTAATGAAATGAGCAGAAAACTCTAGCATACTATACTAAATTTCAGCATCTCAAATCTGTGGAAATTTGTAAAATTTAATGTTTTCCCCAGAATGCACATCTTATTTTGGAAGTTTACATGAAAACAAGAGCATAAGCAAAATATGGATCCTTAATTTATGACACGTTAGCAACTATGTTTATCTAAGGTAAACATCATTCAGTAGTTATCATTAGGCTTTTCATTCCATGGGATGGTAAGAAATGCTGAGAATTACAGAGCTAACTGCAATTCCCTCTTGGGTTAAGACACAGACCATGTCACATCTGTCAGGCGATTTATGCAGATATTTGAAGTGGCGTACAGTTAAATGAAGAAGCTACATGGTCATCTTTGAGCTGTAGGTAATATATACCAAAATTGCAATTGCTACAAGAGAGGGGAATAAATGCTGTAAATGTTTTCCCAGTCCCTTCAATCTCCTTCCACCCTACAAAGAAGTGGCAGGAAAGTCTTGCTTTGGAAAATGGATGAAGAAGGTAAGCATAAGAGCAAGTCCTTGTCTCTGATTCCAGTTCAATTTAGATTTTGTTGAATCCTCCCCACTCTCTGCAGTAAGATTTTCCTACCACACTAGTGTACTGTAGGCTGGAAAGATATCATGGTTTTTTACCCCTTTTTTCTTGGCATATTTTCCCTTTCATATCTTATTTTTCTCACCCCTGTAGCACTTGCAATTTGGCCCATGATTAACTCAGATTATGACCACGGGACTTCTTCATGTAACGTCTGCTACTAAACCTTACAAAACTGCTTGGCAGGGTGTACTGTCGAGTAGCAAGGTCTGTCTGTCTCTTATCCCATGATTCTCAACAAGTACCTTTTTAATTCTCATCTTCTTACAAGTCCTGTGTGTGGAGAGGAAAGCTGAGTACACACTTGAACTTTACTCTCCTTTACCCTTGTTTAATCAGTAACATTATATCACTGTGAATTATTGAATAAGTAAATTCAGAGACCCATAAATACAATACATTAGTGAATATTGCATTACTCCAATCACAGCAGATGTAGTTTTGGACTGCTTAAATTCAACCTTTGCATCTGGATCAAAATGTTGATTCCCTCCATGCCCCACTGATAGACTAAGAAAAAACAGGACATCAAATAAGATTAAAAAATACAAATATTTAGCAACCTCTTATAAAATATTTCCTTATAATACAGCTGGTGTGTATATTTCAGCATAAATACATACATGGAAGTAATAACTTAAGAACTGTACTCACTTTGTTCACATATTTCTTAAAACAAGTCAATATGTGTAAACTCACTTCTACTGTTGGAGATCCTCACTGGATCCTGATCCAGTTATCTTTGTTCATGTAGAAGGATGCTGATGAATACAGT
>NC_133783.1:41006856-41059356 GCF_003597395.2 Chelonoidis abingdonii
GCTACAGCACAAATCTGTTAAGAACGCAAAACCTTGGTTTATAATTACGTGATTTTTAAGGTGTATTTTATTGTTTCAGGAAATATACAGTGCCACAGTGCACAGAAAATGCATAGTTATTTACATTATTAATTTATCAGGTCAAAATTGTGGAAACAAGTCCTACTGTAAATTCTTTGAATGCATTTTAAAATTATTCTTTAACAAGCTATTACTTCAACCGGTATGCTTTTTACATGTGCTACAGGGTAATACAAAAAGATACATTCTTTCAATAAATATTCAATTTCTTGCATTAAAATAGCATTGTAATTATGCTAACACTGATATTTAGAATATTGAAAAACTATATATTACATCCCTTGGAAGGCTTCTTCTCTATTTCCTTCCTACCCCCTACTACCATTCCATCTATCCTATGTGTAGCTTTGATCTGATGTGTGAACTGAATCCTTAGTCTGCATATGCATTGCACATGGACTGTTCTAGAAGTAGCAATGCCGTTATTAACAAGCTGTAAAAGGATAATTCCTGACAGAGTCCATAAGGCACAGAAACGACATTAAGAATCATTTATGGATCTTAATAAAAAATGGTCTAAAACAAACACACAGTTAAAAGTTTCTTTTGGAGGTTTTATACTCATATTGTAAGTCAGATCTTTAGGTTTTTATGATATTATGGGTCCTGACAAAGTAACATGACTGTGTTTTAAGGCTGTTGCATGAGAGCAGCTAAGGTCTTAGGCAACCGTTGGAGCGTAATCATTTGCAGTGCTAATGGCACCCACAAGAAACTGTCAGCATTTTTATAATAAACTATGTATTTAAGGGTTTATAACTTGCCATACAAAATTTCACTTAGGGAACAAATAATATTTCTATTTCTTTTCAAAGGAGTCAATTTTGGCTCATACAATCATCAACACTAGTATGCACAACACTAGTATGCACAACATACTACAGAAACTTTAAGATGATTTTTATCAAGGTTTTTACTACACATAATAGCCAAAATATGTAAGTCTGCAAAAGGCCAAAAAGGTTTGGGCAGACAGGAGCAATCCTGATTTTCAGAGACACTGAGAACCAACTCATTCATTGAAGTCAATAGGGACTGTGATGTTTAGTATATATGGAAATTAGGGACATCTTTGTGTCTGTATTCAGTGGACTCCCTCAGAAGTGGACATTCTGATACACTGAGGCATCCTTTTCTGTCTGAAGAGGACTGGAAGGACTCTTTTTAGAGCCCCGCTTATTTCAGTCACAAAGAGCTGGTCAGAAAATTTAGACAAGTTTGAAATTTCATTTCAATGTGGAAAATATTTTGGTGAATTTTCCCCTAAATTTCAACTAGTTCTGTCACAAAGGTCACTGCAGAATATATGGCCCACCCTGCCTCAAGAATCTGAGGAATATACTACCACATCTTTCCTTATCAGCTGGGAATCACTGGACTGGGTCTACGAACTGAATTCTGATCTCACATAGCAACAAAAAGCATTAATGAGAAGACAACAGGACTGGCCCACAATCCATGTTTAAATCAATTAATTATATCATATATAAGTAGTGGATGCTATAGTAAAAGTTCCATAATCCATTAAAAAATACCATACCACCAGTCCCCTTTTCTATTGATCACAGCTTTCATAAACAAATTGCTCTGGGTTAAAATTTCCATGTTTGGTCCCAGCCCAATGAAGATTTCTCTCTCTTTTTTAAAAATAAAAAGGTGGAGCAAATTCAATTCAGTCTCATTTGCATTATTGGAACATGGAAAAATATATACTGCCATATATTCTAAAACATGGTCTCATCTTATCATTACTCAGTTCTGATCCAATCTCTGTTCTGCATCAATCCCGTACAACAATGAGAATTTGAACATCCGTTTTGACTTGAACGGGAGCAGGATTAAGCCCTATATATTTGTCAAATACAATACAAAATATTCTATAAACTAGAGTTTCTTATACAATCTGACACGCAGGGAACATATTTGACATATTATGCTATAATATTGTGTAGCAACACACTACGTATCTAAGCTCCTAGTTTGAAAAGTCTATTATTCTCTCCTTCAAAAGCACTCAGTAAAGTGCCCCAGCAAGTATATTCACCAAACAGCTGTAGGCAACCATGAAGTAGAATGGCAATGATGGTTGGGACATTTTAGAAAAAGTAATCAAGTTTTTTTTAATTTTGTAGATTAATAATATACATTTATTATGACTGTTAACTGTATTATGTCAAAATATATAATGTGGCACTTCAGTACTTTGTGTGAAATGGGGAAGTGGGCTGGGATGAGTGATCCTCCCTCCTGTAGTTCTCATTGCTCCAAGCATAATTGCCTTTTTCAAGTTAATTCCATTTAGAATTACACAGATGAAATGTTTTTAGTTTCATTTTTTTTAACATGGTCCCAAATATACACTCCCAAATGGCTCTGGATCAAGGAATTTGCACCCGCTGTTGCTCTATAAAGATTATGTTGCCAAATATAACTGTCCTAGAAAATTATTAATATATTTCAATTTTGAGACATGCATTGCAATGTTGTTTTGTATATGAATACAGCAAATTTGACATCTTCACTAGTTCATGTAACAAATGTGAATATAGTAATTCTTTTCCATTTTTAAAAGATACTTTTGTATAATTCAGTAAAACAGCATAATACAGCACAGCACACATAGTTTGTTCACTGTATATAAACTAAGTTTGTATTCAATTTATTATAATTATTAGTTTGTATCAATTTATTAGTATTGTATTGAATTATCTGACAAATAATATATAAAACTCAGCACTTCCATAACACAGCAAAGTAGAATTAAGTTTTAACATTTGTCTTTTGGAATTTCCTGACTTCAACTTCAAAGTTGTATTAACCATAGTTTCTTTTTTAAAGGGATATGTTTTTAAGCAGTAAGCCATAATAATTGTAAAGATATAACGTTTTAATAAAATTACATGTTTTAATAAAATTATTTAGCTCTTGACTGATAGAGGTAGCATTACAGAACTAGTTGTATCACTGAATGTTCTACTACAACTTGAACTGTTGAGGTTCAAATTATTCAAAGAAAGATCTCGCAAACTCATTAATGAATAGACCTATCAGTGACCTCTGCTGTTGTCTATGAACTGTGATTAGCAAACTGAATAAGCAGCCCTATGTATCCATCCTTGCTGAAGAAGTTCCTGTATTGTAGAGTTGTGTGCCAGAAAAAAGAAGGCTGAAATGGGTGGAGAAATTCACCTTCATTTCTGGGGCTGGGGGGTGGGGAGGAGGAGGGTTGGGTGAGTAATGGGAGAGGAACACACACAAAACTAACAAAACCCTTCTTAAAACTACCTATTTTACTTCAGTGGCCAGTACATCTCTGGAACAACCATTCTAGTTTCCAAGTAGCAAAAAAAAACCCCAATATTAGAAGACTCTTACTAAATTGCCTAGATACATATTTACCTGATAGAACAGACCAATTTATTTACATAGTTCTGTGCTGTCACAGAAATAATGCACATTTTATAACCTGCCATAAAAGACTTTTATTCCATGCCCTAATACCAAACCCCATGAAATTAACACACCCAGAAAAGTGTACTATGTATTCTTAAATCTACATATAGAGAGTTATGTTTATGTATCTTGCACATCAAGAGGAGGAGCTGCTCCTAAATTCTTAACAAAAGTTGCTGAACCACTACCTAAATCCTATTCCCTCCTCAATTGAATGGTGAGAGTTAAGGTCAGAATATCAACCTTAATGTTTAAGATCCTGATTTTTGTTGGTCTAAAAAAAATCAGACACCTGTATTTACGTGAGTTTTTTGCATTAAATATGAAGAGAGTTCACTGAAGCATTTGCAGTATTAATTGCATGGAAATAACTTTTTATTTTCTGGTCTGCCTGAAAAGGAATTGTAGTTTTACTTTCATTCATTGTTCACCCATGTACAGACAATCATAAGCTTCAAGCAAAGAGCTAAAATATAAAAGGCCACATTCATTCACGTACCAGTCCAAGCTGCAGCACTATAAAGTACATCAAAAGGTGTTAATGGTTTCAATATTTATCTGCTGCAGGGAAGCACTCTAAAAAGAAGGCAGAAAAAAAAATTCTGCTAATGGCTGTGTCTCGCCATTAAAATGAAAAGCTTAATACATCTTATAATCAGAGGACAATTTGCAAATCATTAAGAGAAATGTAAAATTCCATTAAAATACAAATCAAGAGTCCCTCACTGGACTAATAATCTTTTTGATATTATTTTGCATTTCACTATTTCTGTTCCCAATATCCAGGCACCACAAATGATCAGTTCTTGAACATGCTATTTACCACAGCCTACCTCTTTAACGAGAGACTGAGAGGAGTATAATCTGCTATTCAGAGCAGGTACTAATGAAGAATTCCATATATTCTGAAATTTAATTAAAACCCCAAAGATTTCAAATTAGATGCAATTTGAAATGCCTGGGGCAGAAATACATGCACTTGCGTGGCAAGGGTATCACGCTGAAAGTTGATACCGTAATTGGTCTTGATGTATTTTTGTGTTGCCAGGCTGAAGCACAGAACTCATAACCATATAAAAATTCTCTGTAGATTACCTGCTCATTGAAAATGCCATCACTCAGGTAGTTCTCTACTAAATTACCATGCTACTAAAATGCACACAGTGATTCGAAGAGAAGAGTGGCACAGCTGGTCGACGCTGCCAATGAGTTATGCATGCGTCGACACTGCCTTTTTTCTTAGTAAAATATGCTCAGTTGAATATTAAAATATAATTGGCATTCAACCTAAGTAGCTTAAACCATTTTGTTATCTTCTTTTAAACCGATTTGGCTCCTCCACAGTTATTTTCAAGGATGCAATTCACAAACTAATGACACCATCACATTCAGCTAGATTTGTTCTGTTTTACATTTGTCATAAATAGGAACAGTTTCTACAGCCTTCTAGGAATATCTTTTAATATTGACTCCTCTTGAACATCAAAGGCCCAATTCACGAAAAAAAAAGTGTGCCATTTATGTTGGTTCTTGCATATTTTAATCTGAAAGGAGTGCGGGATGCAAATTTTCAGTGAAAAGTATATGTTTTTGCAGTTAAGTAACTCCTTGTTTTTCTAGAATATATTGTCCAGCTCTCACATACACAGTTCAAAAGGAGATACAGCAAAATAGCCTGAATTCAGGTGAGAAAGGGGCATTCTCTGGTCAAATGGGAAAAAAAAAAGAATCTCTATTCAAGAATTCATTTTCCCTCTCAAAATGAACATATGTAAAGGGTGGATGCATACAGACTGCTGCAAATCCCACAATAATATTTTCTGATATGTTTTGTGAAAAAATTAACAATGGCATTTAGTAAAAGAGTGTGGTTACCATAGTAACATTCACATTAAATATATTTATACCTATCTGAAATACAGAACATATTGAAATAACATATTTTTCAAAATATCATTGATATTGATGTCTAATTTCGCAATAAGGGGAAATAAGTATTTCAGTGCAGCAACTCAGTTCAAAGTTCCTTAATATGCGGGGGTGGAGGGTTAGAAGACAGGTAGTTATAAAAATGTTTTTATAGAGAGGAGGACTTCTCTGGAGTCCCTCTGCATATAGAGTGAGGAAGATGCCACTTACACAGAACTCCTTTCCTCTGAAAAGAATAGGGCAAAAGTTGGGATAATTTTTATATCTCTACCACACAGTTCCCTGATGGGATCTCAGGGCTAGAATAAACTGGCCTAGTATGCCTAATTAATATTTCCCTCTTTGGAAGAAGAAATAAAGTTCTTCCCATACTGGACATGGGCCTAAGGAGGAGGAATAGTTGTTATTTTTATTAATTATCTATATTATCATAGCATTTAGGAGACCCAAACATGGACCGGGGACCCTACTGTGTTGTGGAAATTTGTTTGTTCCTTAGTCAGTATTCTGGACAGGACCCATCTCTGATAACTACTAGGGATTTTGACAAAAAGGATGATACTTTTTCAAAAGCAATGTATTTTTGTATTAATTTGCCATGGTCTGTGTTCCCCGTAAGCACAGGTATATACAGATATTTCTTATATTTAGTACATTAATAGAATCTTGCAAAGACAGACATACTTTGGGGACAGACAATGGCTGCCCTATGTGATCGCACTAAGGTAGGGTCAGGGCTCAGGAGACATGGCGGGACCTAGTGCAACTCTACAGAGAGCAGCCATAACTGGGATGGTTGCTCCCCTAGAATGCAAAGGGGCATGCCGGCCGGACAGGCTAAGGGAATCTTTCCAGCTACTAGAGGAGACATGGCCAGGGTTACGGGAAGTTCAAAAAATATTTTTAGAACCGTTGTAGTAAATGCTGCTGGTTAGCATGTTTCCCCAAGCATCCCTGAAGGTATGATGGCTGCTCCTGATTTCCAGAGACATAAATGCCTCTTCCTAACCCTGTTAGATAACTACACCTATCCCCAACCTCATCCTCAATATGTGACTGGACGTCACAGCCAGAACAGAACCAAATGCATTAGGGACATTTTATGACAACAGAAATGACCAAAATTTAAAAAGCTTCAATGATTACACTTATTTTTGAATGCATGCATAATACTAAGGCTCTGAATATAAAGGCCTACTACTCTGCAGACATAATTTTACCAGAAAATAATTGTGCCTGCACTTTTATGCCCACAATGAATTGTGGGCACAAATATTAGACATCAGAGTACTAACTACAGAACTTGTTTGTCACTACATGATTTGTCTAAAACCTGATCCAGCTCCCACTGAAGTCAATGGGAATCTTTCCATTGACTTCAACAGATGCTGGATCATGCTCCTAATTGCTAAATTTGTGCCTAGAATAAATTGTGGGTGTAATTACTTGTTGATAGAAAAAAGAGGGGCCTTGAAGAAGCTGGACAGAAAAAAACCCCAAGACATAGAAATAACTGGATTGATTGTTTCCCCTCTTTTTGTAGGGTGGAGGTTGATGTCTATTGAAGAGAACTGGAGGAAAGTATTAGATAATCCATTAAATGTGTAACAAAACAGAGACTTTCTGCTTATTAAAGCCAGTCTCACATGAGATGGTAATAAAAGAAGCTGCCAATCTATGGAATTTGAATTTCCTGTTGGCAGATATATGAAAACTTGTCATCTCTTTTCTCTTGAATCTGCCATGTCCACTGTGTGAAGTACTAATAATCTGCCTGTAAATTTTGCATAGTATTGCAACATTACCTTCTACTGTAAAACACACTCCTATTAAGATTTCTAGAAAATGTTATTTGCATGTCTGATGAAGCTGGATTTAAAAAAGGGATAGTCACTAAAAATGGTTGATTTTTTGCTCTCTAGTGTGTTGAATCTCAATTATTACAACAGAATCAAGTAAATCTGTTCTTTACTTAAACACGAAAAAAATGATATTGACAATGTTTTGTGTTTTCTGCTCTTCCAGGCACCAAGACAAGCCCTGCACTTTTCTCCCCAGCAGCAGAAGGCTGCTTAGCAGTGGAAATGGTGTAATTCTATTTGCAGAAGATAGAAAAAAGGCATGATTTGGGGAGGCTGCAACTGGGATTTACACCTCAAGTTTAATTCCCCTGGGTCTCTCGCTTTGTAGCAGTAAACAAGGGAAGTAAGGAGATGGGGCACAGGTGGTGCTGAGACAAGTTGGAGTTTGGAGGATCATCTACTGCATGGATCTTCCACTCGTCTCCTTACGGTGGAAGGTTTTACTAGAGAACACAGAATTTAAGACCAGAAGGGACCACTAGATCATCTAATCTGGCCTGAATATTTCAAGCCACCAACACCACCCAGCACCCTCAGACTAAATGCAACACCCAAAATTAAATAAAATTATTACAGCCCACAGGAAGCAAGGCTATTATATGCCACAGGCAGAGAATAGGAGAAACTAAGGTCCACCAGTGCCAAGGCTCCCACAATGGCAGGGAAGTAATTAAATAAGATTGTGACCCAAGAACTTCCTAATACCACTGTGATGGGTCAGTGATACAAGTTTATATCTTATTTTCCTATCTCCAGATATAGAAATAATACATGCAAAAAATAGAATGAACACACTTAGTAGATTACAAGCTTTCTAATGACACCATAAAAGGGGTATTTAGCGTCAAGCATATTTTAGTTACATCATATTCACATTCATACACATATTTCCATAAAACATATGGAATGCAATGTCACAACCATCTGGCAAGAGAGTACAGAGGGGTTACAGGAATATCCTGAGTCTGGTACGTACATTCTAGTTCACCAAAGAATGACAATGCTCAAGAAAAAGCTGGTGTTTCTCTGGGCATCAATATTATTGCAAAATGTATGTTCAGATACCATGTATGGAGTTATGTATATATACTGGAAATATGTTCTTGAAGTCTATATCAAGGTGCTGGTCATCAACAAAGGTAAAAAAACCTAGGGTTTCTGCAGGGCCGTCCTTAGGATTTATGGTGCCCTAGGCTGGATTATTAAACTGGTGCCCCTGTGCCTTGCTCTTGCTCTTAGCAACACAAGTATAAGCTTACACTATTGGAAAACCTGCCACATGCATGTTATTAAAACCAGTTTAACCTAATGAAGCACACTGTAATGCTGTTGGACTAGCACTAAAGAAGTAGCACTATAGAAAAAATTCTGATTTGACAGAATGATGCAAAGAATATAATTTTTTAAATTTGTCAAAATTTTATTGGAAATTTATATGAAAAGTATTGAAACAAGATTTGTTTAATGTAAAAGCAATCAATTTCTGGCTTTTTTGGCTGCAAAAAGAATACAGTAAAAATGTCAATAAATGACAAAAGACAAGGAATGACTGTGATGCGAAGAAAAGCAAGACCAGTTCAAGTGTTCTGACTCTTGTAAAATGGAAGATAGTTTTATTGAGCTCTTGAGTGAGAAACCCGTTCTCTGAATCTACTAGTACAGGAATTGTCAGTAAAATAACGAGTGGCAAGTACACATTAAGGTAATATAGCCAACCAGTTGCTGTATGATATAAACAGTACAATGATCCATCAGTCGAGAATTTTGCATGGCCAACAACTGATAGATCAGTGTATCTCATATTCTCCGACGCGTACAAGTCCATTTGAGATCAGAATGCATCACCGCGTGGCTCTGAAGGAGCTCTCTAGAGCCTCACGGTCACCAAAAATGGTGACACTGGGTCGAGATGCAGCGCCCACAGGGCCTCTCCAATGTACTTGCATACCTGGCCAGTGGGGACAGCATCCACCCGAAATGCCGAGCCGAATCATCAGCAAGCAAAATTCTGCCGCGGCGACGCCACTCTGATGACATCGTATTGCTGCGAAAAGCATCATCCATCCAAGGACGTCACCCGCTGAAATGCCGCCATTTCAGCGATGCTCGTCCATGCCATGGACCTTACAATCTGCGATCACCAGACAAAAAAGGTGTGGGACACTGCGACTAGGTTCTTGCGACCTTCTCAGGAGTTGCTCTGTTTCCTAGTTTCAGTGAATTCTAGTCCCGCGCTCAGCCCCCGCCTAACCACGCAGAGTGAATGGAAAACCAAGCCGACAGTGGTTGAGTGGCTCAGCCAGGTATCACCGCGGGCCACTCAGTCCGCTGCAGCCTGGGGTTCCTTGGAAGAGTGTCCCCAGGCCAGCAGTGGTGCTGAGTGGGGCCGGGACAATGGGGCAGCAGCCGGAAACCACCAGAGCACGGGCGGGCTGAGCCCCTCCGCCCGCCCGCGCCATGCCATTCAAAGAAATTCAGCTCACTGCAACCATTTGGCTACGTGTGCCGTAGGTTGCCCCAACCCCTGCTCTATACATTAGTTAAGGAGGAATGACAAATTACAGTGTTGCGAGGGCTCTAATTTAGCAGTAACCAGGCAAGGAAAAGTTCAAGTCAACATTGTTTTGTTTCCTCTGATTGACTGGCCCCACTCGCCTACCCCATGACCAAATCTTGATCCACAAATAAAATGTCAACAAACTTAATTTCTGTTTTGTTTAAGATATTGATTTTTTGTTAAAAAAATATGAAATATGTCGATGCTGCAAGCACATTTTGGCTGAACAAATTGATAAATGACAATCTAAATGGCAACACCAGCACTGTCTTTCAGCTTGGCTCACCACCCATAAGCCCTACTGGTCCAACAGCTGCAGTAAGAGGAGGAGATAGGTGGGAAAACTGCATCGGACACTCAAAAACCACCTCTGGGGTGCAGGAGTGGCACTACGCGCAAGCTAAAACCCGCAAGGATCCGATCACACGCCAAATTGGGCACCCTACCGCCTCAGCCCAACGACCATGGTGACATAAGCACAGCATCTATCTCAGGGAGAACTGGGACACCCATGGAACCACAGCACCACAGCAGCTCATCCTGCCCTGTGCAGCTCCCCCCAGATGAGATGGATCGCTGCCAGCCTGGGGGAGAGATGCGCTCCCCAGCTAGGGTGACCAGATCCAGATGTCCTGATTTTATAGGGCCAGTCCAGATATTTGGGGCTTTGTCTTATATAGGTACCAATTACCCCCACCTAGGGTGACCGGACAGCAAGTGTGAAAAATCAGGATGGGGGTGGAAGGGGGAATAGGAGCCTATATAAGAAAAAGACCCAAAAATCGGGACTGTCCCTATAAAATCAGGACATCTGGTCACCCTACAGGTGAGTTCCTTCCCCCACCCCTTCCCAGAGACCCCAACAGCCAATCCCCTCCCTCAGACTGTGCTGCATTCATCCCAGCAGCCCTGCTCTTACATGCTCCGCTGCTTCCCATCTGTCTGGGCTCCCAGCAGAGCAGTGCCCCCAGACCTAGTGGTGCCCTAGACGGCTGCCTGTTCTGCCTATGGCTAAGGACGGCCCTGGGTTTCTGTTAGATGGATAAACATCTCTTGTCTATCTGTTCACACGTACACCGAGTGTTGTCTTGTTCACAATGGGTTTCCTGTCACCATTCTGAAACAGATGCAAATCAAGGATTGTAAGGACTTCAGAAACAAACTAACAGGAAAAGATAAGCAGTGGGGGAAGCCCTATCTGGAGGAGTACATTGAAGGTTTGCTTGAATATACTTCGGAGAACGGAGGGCACCTTTGACTGAGGAAGTAAAAGGACAACGCTTTTGCTTCATGCAAAATGGGTCTCCTCCACTCTTGGCTGAAATTGCTGGTAAGAACTTGGAGTGAAATAAGTGTCTTTAGATAAGTAACTTGTTAAGTTTAGTTTCCAGAAAGCTTGTCATGCTTTTGTTTTATATGTAACCATTAGTTCCAGTGGTCTCACTCAATATTACTTGAATCTCTATTCCTTGATAAATTTATTCTCATTTTCACTATAAATATTCACTATATATAAGTGCTGTGGTATTACGCAAAGTGATGGTCTGAGTTCAGTCTTACAAGCTGGTGTGTACTCTTCCTTTGGGAACAGTGGACCTGGTAATTCTGTGAATGTCCAGTGGATAAAGGGCTGGACATTCCAGAGAATGCTCTGAAGACTTGGGGGCTGGTGTGTGCCTATCCCTATCTGTACAGATTGAGTGAGGCCTGCAGAAGCCTGGAAGGTAGTGGTTGTGCTGTCAGAGTCTGGTAATTTCAGGGAGGTGATTCACATCAGGAAGAGAAAAAACTCCCTCATGCTAAAGGCAGGTGGTACTAAGCTGCCCCACAACCAGAGGTGAAAGTAAACTGGTCCGTACTGGTAAGAGCCAGGACAAACCAGCAGCGCTGCTGATGAGGGGGGCCAAAAGGGGCTGCCTCCCCAGGGCCCGGCTATTTAAAAGGGCCTGGGGTTCCCGGCAGTGGCTGGAGCTCTTAGCCCTTTAAATCGCCGCCAGACCCCCAGGGTAGTGGTAGCAGCGGCTGGGAGCACGGGGCTCTTTAAATCGCTACCGGAGCCCTGGGGTAATGGCGGTGGCTGGGAGTTGTGGGACTCCATCAGTGATTTAAAGGGCCTGGGGCTCCCAGCTGCTGCGCCAGTTGGAGCCCCAGGCCCTTTAAGTCGCCATTGGAGGCCTGGCAGTGTGGACCGGGCAGCATGGAAGGGTTGGCTGGGGAAATCTGGCCCCAGCCCCACCCCTTCTGCCCCAGGCCCCGCCCCTTCTGGTTGAGCCATCCCCCACCTTGCTCAGGACCCCTGTTGCCCTGCCCTGAAAGTTACTTTCACCTCTGCCCACAACCCTGGTTACCTCTGGGAAACATCACAGAGACATACCCAGATAATCTTGGCAAGTGACCCGAACTCACATGCTGTAGAGGAAGGTGAAAACCCCCAAGGTCACTGCCAGTCTGACCTGGGGAACAATTCCTTCCCAACACCGCAAATGGCTATCAGTTAGACCCTGAACATGTGAGTGTAAACCAACCAGCTAAGCACCTGAGAGAGAGAGAATGCTTAGTGCCACTTCAGAGCCTAGGCCCACCCTGCCCAATATCTTCTCTCCAACCCTGATGCATCAAAGAAAGATTTAAAAAAACCCACCACAACCCAGTGGGAAGAAAAGTCTCTTGCTGACTCCTGCAGGTGGCATGCTGTAACCCCAAAGCATGAAGGAATATAAAACAAACTGGAATTTTGCTCCAGGGCTAGTGAGACCTGCTCCCTACCATCATAAGCAACCCCCTCATACAGTCATACTCAGAGACGTGTCCAGTTCTCTTAAAACTTAGTATGTTGTTTGCCCCCCAAATTCCTATTTGGAGGCTGTTCCGGAACCTCACTCACCTGATGGTTAGAAACCTTCTTCTAATTTCCAATCCGAGTTTGCTCACAGCCAGTTTACATCTGTTCTTGTGCCAACGTTGCCCTTTTGTTCAAACAGCCTTCATCCTTCCTGGTATTTATCCCCCTAATGTAATTCTAGAGAACAATCACAGCCCCTCTCAGCCTTCTTTTTGCTAGACTAAACAAGCCAAGTTCTTCCAGTCTTTAGTGATAAGACAGGTCCCTCCATTCCTCTGATCATCCTCATACTTGTTCTCTGCACCTGTTCCAGTTTAAATGAATCTTTCTTGAACATGGGTGACCAGAACTGTACTCAGTACTGAAAATAAGGTCTTATCAGTACCTTGTATAATGGCATTAATATTTCTCTGTCTCTACTGGAAATGCATTGCCTGATGATACATCCTAGGATAACATTTGCCTTTTCCCATTTCTGTCACTCCAGGTCTTTCCGTGTAATATTCCAATCCTTTTCTGTATTGACGATGCCTCCAAAGTTTGTACCATCAGCAAATTTCATTAGCAAACATCTACTTTTTGTGCACAGGCATTAATTAAAATATTGAATAAGATTGGTCCCAAGACTAATCCTTGAGGAACTCCACTAGTAACCTCCCTCCAGTCCAATAATTCACATTTCAGCAAAACCTGTTGCCTTCTCCCCTTTCATCAACTCCTTATTTATCTTACAATACTTGTACTGATCTCTGTCTTCCCTAATTTAACTAATATTTTCCCATGTGGTACCATGTCAAATGCTTTACTGAAGTCCAAGTATGGTAGATCTCTTAAACTTCCCTTTTATCTATAAAATCAGGTAATTTCTCAATTAATGGATCATCCACAACAGCCACTAAATTTGCAAACATCACTAATTTGCACTTGGTATACTACAATCCTTATTCATGTCATATTATTTTCATTGGCATTAGTATGTTAGTGAGGTTCACTGCATGAGGTCTGGCTCATTTTTATCTGCCCTTTAATAATCAATTTGCAAATATTAAAATATAACAAAGAAGGAAGAATACATGAAATTTGACTTTCACCGCTAATTCATATTTATATGACTAATTTTAGAATGCTTAGATAGAAAAACAACATAGAACTAAGTGATTTAAAAGGTTACCCAGTTAAATACGCACTTTTCTCCACAGAAAGCTTTGGCCTAAAAACTCCAAATGTGCTGGAATACAGTAGTCTTGCCTTAATAGACTCTCTTCCTCCAGCTAACTCCACAATACCCGGCTTGCTACCCTGCTCTTCAAGTCTCATGCCACAGCACTGGGTTAATACTGCCACAACCTGTTCACTGCTGCATCCCCTGCAGTGCTTCTCACAGTACCTCCACAGCTTGCAAGAGCTTCTAGAGCCCACATACAACTTGCAAACTCCACAAGGATTCTAGTCACAAAGCAATTTTTAAAAGGTAATTAATTCCTAGTCAAAATATTGGTTACGATGAAGTAAAATTTCATCATCACTTAACAGAAAACCTTTAAAAATTCTACATTTCTTATTACCCTCCCCAAACATTAGGCTGCAAATTCAAAGTTAAGATTACACATTAAAAATGAAGTATGAAGATATATAGTTAATGTCAGTCACAAAAACCTTAACTGTCCTCTGTATAAATACCATTTGCAACCAATTAGGCACAACATCTAGTAGATAACCACGTAAAGTACGTCCCATTCATTGATACTTGTAAAGCCACGTAGAAGTTGGAGGTTTGGTCACAAATCCTTTCACTGTTGCTGACAATAAAATAATAATAATAATAATAATAATAATGATGAATAATCCCTAGCTCTAACATAGCATTTTTCCTTAGTACACCTCAAGGCACTTTACGGAAGAGATCAGTATCATTATCTACATTTTACAGATAAGGAAATTGAGGCACAAAGAGGTGAAATGACTGGCCCAACTAGGTCAGTGGCAGGGTCAGGAGCAGAATCCAGTTTTTTTGAGTCCTAGACCAGTGCTCTATGGCTGTAGTAAGTCCACAGTCTGCATATTTTCAGAGAATGCCTATGGACTTTTTTTGAGCCTGGAACACATTACTAGAGCAGTCATCTAAAATTAAGTGCAGCCTACTTTAAATAGGGAAGTACAGTCAGGTGACACATACAGCTATATAGGCTTAAAGATTATTATATATGCAGGTACCTTAACAATTGCAATCACTATAGGAATTACAAACAACAACAGGTCAAAAGGTAGTAAAATTTTCATATTCTGGCAGTATTAACCTACATTGATAAGGGGTGTTTACCAATGCTCTAGGAGTAAATAAAAAAACCTTTCAGTTAATGTTTTAGATGTATTTTACTGTTATTGTTGCACACTTATTCTGTTAATGATCTAGGTTTCAAATAGCTCAGTTAAGTTATACATAGTTCAACTTACTTCCCCATTTCTGCCTGGTCTCTCTCTTTCTCAAGTTTCCTTTTTCCTTCTTGATTCCAAATCACCAAAATATAAGTTTATATTTTCCACTATATAAACTGTTCATGCTTGTCATGCTGTGACCTCCGTGTATTGATTCAAGACATCTGACAGTCTGTACTGCTGTCTTCAAATTCATGGGTGTTTTTCATCTATTCCTTTTAATCAGTTCTCCCCCGCCCCCCATCTTTCCCACTGTAGCTTTGGACTTAGACTTAGATTTCTGCTTTTGCTATCCCTGAAAATTAGTTTGATACCTCTAAGGTTTAAAGACTTACATATTAATCAGCTATTTCTTTCCTACTTAATTTGAGTATAGAGTCGCTTCCTTGGTGTAATCAATAAACTTGCATTCAAGGTTTAAAATCTTCTAACTTCACTAAGTAATATCTCAGCAAAGTCTACAATTTTTTACAAGCTTTCATTTAAAGCAAAGTGAAAGTGATCTCTATTGACCACAATACTATAAATGCTTTTCTTATTTTAGTAATCAGTTTTCATTTGTGTGTCTGTCTTTATACATTGGAAACGTACAGGACTGCATTGCATCAGACATAAAAATGTACTTTTTTGGATGTACAGTGGAATGTAAGTCTAAGGGTACAAATTAAAGTCTTGAATAAACAAGTTTTTGAGCATAAAAATTGATGTGATCTTGAATCTGCTGTTAAGTAACAAACTGATAGAGGAGATAGCTCCACTATCTTCAGAAAACTTGTAAATTGTATTTAGAGTTGCAACAGCACAAATGAAGCTATATTTAGAGAACATGAGACCTCTGGCAATTTAAATTTTGTGGCCAAGTGCTCTTCCCAAAAAGAGTTACAAGAGCATTCTCCCCCACTCCCACAGTGTTGCCTTATAGCAAAGTGGCAGATTTTTTAAAGTTTAGTATCATTTTCTGCAACATGGCAGTAAAACAAAGAGGTGCTGCTAGATTCCACCTGTGAGGGGTTAGAAGAATGAATGATCAAGGGACTATTAACACTGTTCCATGGTGGTAAAAGATGGACTTTCAATTTTAGAGGCATATTTTATAATGCGGTGCTCAAGTGACAACTCCATTTAACAGTTCCATTCTCATTTCTAGTTACCACATGAATAACTTCCAAGATACACACTGCCTTTCACTGGAGCCACACAGTGAGAAAATTAATTCATTTACACAGAAAAGTGTACATTCCCATAACTCATGTGGCAGGATTTTCATTAGCGGTCCTTTTGAAAAAAGAGGTTCAACAAATATATGCAGAAGCAATAGGAACTGGTGCATGTAAAATGGGTGTAGCACAAATCCCACCTCCAGCTAGCAAAAAAGTGAAATTTCACAACTATGATGTAATAACTATAAAATGACTATACCCCCTGCCCCCCCCCCCCAAAAAAAAGTGAAAGAAAGCTTTTTTCTGATGATAATGAGCATTTCATGTAGTGTATTCTATTGTCACTGTGAGCTGAACATAGCCAGGTTAACTGAGCTGTCCTCTTTGACTTAAGTTTCTCAGACAGAGGAAGTGCTCAGGAAAGGACAGAGATGATTTTTGCTTATTGGCCTATGTACAGAATTGAGATATTTCTATCTAAAAGGTCCTGAGAAAGAGTAAGAGCGATATGGATGGGGCACTATTTTACCAATATACCTTCTTGAATTCAAAACTCCTTTATATTACAGACATTAAATTCACCTGCAGTATAAGCATGCATTCCTTTTCTAGCTCTGCCTTTGTCCTTCTACTAATTGTTTGTTACCTAGCAGCTCTGTGTCCTTGGGGAATCAGGGCGCAGTACCCAGCCTGTCTGATTCATGAAAGACCTCCCCTCCCAGCCTCTGCTTGAATCAAATTTTCATCAGAAGAAAGACTTACAAAAAGCAATGAAAAGGCAGTAGGAGATACACCTAAACCCTTGGGATAAGGATGACAGAATTGAGGAAACTCCCCTAGCGTCATTGGCATCGAAGATGGGACAAGGAGGCATCTCCATTAATATATAGAATGGAGAACAGAGATTCCATGGCAAGAATGCACTGAATTCTGGGGCCAGAAAAGCAGGGAAGCACTGCATGATGGGGGATCTCTGCTCCAGATGTTAATGAACCCACGCCTGCACAGACCCAGCTCAGTAGTTATCAGACTAATTCTAGTGATACATCCTTTATTGGTATCCAAAATAGTTAAGCTCCCTAATCGCATTGTGAGCTCCCTCCAACCAACACCGCCCAAAGCCAGGAATGATCAGCTCACATGTCTAGCCTGAACAAAACAACTTTGGTATTCTCCTTTGTTTACACATAAACAAATCTAGTGTTCTTCCTTGAACCATTGTTGTTTCTCTACAAAAACCCCTGTCCATGCTCAAGTAAGGTTTCTGATGCTTGGATCCAAAATCTGCATCAGTTCCACTGGGACTTCATCTTCTCCTGACTGATCATGCTGGGAGCTCTGCCTGTCTCCAGCACTCTGGACCCTCAGCTTCCACCAACACCTGGGACCCCCAATCGATTTAAGCTTCATGTAGTGGTGAGAACCTGTCTCTCTCTCTCTCTCGGTATAGCTTTTTGATCCTGACTTGTGTTTTCAGTTATAGTTTTCTAAACCTGACTTTTATAATAAGTTTAAGTTAGAGTTAATATTATAACGGTTTTGTTTGTTTGGCTCCCCTATAGTTAATACCTGGCAATAAATAACTTCCATGATTAACCTGGTTGCCTCTCTCTTCCTCCCCCGCCTTCCCTCCCCCTCGTGGGTGTTTTTTGGTTCCCTCATTTGCTCTGCAGCAACACTCCTTGTACCTAAGCTAAAAGATCCCTGCAGCGCCCAAAAATCCTGTGGGGTTTGCTCATCAAGTGGGTTACTACCAGAACAAATGTAAAGTGAAAATGGGGATAGGGACGTGCTGAACCTGAGACATATGAGGGTGGCAGCTTGGAAGTGCTGCTTGACCCAGCCTACTGAGTCCAGGGACATATAAGGAGTCAGCTTGGGAGTGCTGATTAACCTGGTCCTCTCAGATGCGCTCTGTTAATGTGTGTGTGTTCGTCTGATTCTGAGGCTGGAAGAACCCAGCCCTGGGGAATCTAGGTTCTGCAGGATAGCTCCATTGGGAGGGAACTTTCAGCAGGGAGAAGTAGAGCTCCATATGAAAACACAAGTGACACACGCAGTACATTGATAGAAGTACAGTATTCTCCCCCGCCCCAGAAGAGTAACCCTAATAAATGAGCATACCACAAAGTAACAGGCAAAGCTGGTAATGATTGCCAGCAAATCTTTCCTTTTTTGCACTTTGCTTACTTTTTCTATGCTAGTAAGTATGGCAATACATGCACGTTGGAGTCTTCAGGCCCCATGGATAGAGACTTGCTGTCAGCTCTTTGCAGAAATATGTTCCCATTTAGGCAGATGATTTCAGAGCAGGGGTGGCCAAACTACAGCCTGAGGGCTGAATATGGCACACCAGCCATTTTAAGCTGGCGTTCGAGCTCCCACTGGGGAGTGGGGTCTGGGGCTTGCCACGCTGCGGTGGTACAGCCAGGGTGCAGGGTCAGCAGCATGGCTCCGCTCCGGTGCTCCAGCTGGGGAGCAGGGTCAGCAGCCGCTCCACGTGGCTCTCAGAAGCAGTGGCAATGCCCTCTTCCAGCTCCTATGCATAGGGGCAGCCAGGGGGTCCACTATGCATGCTGTCCCTGCCCAAGCACTGCCCCCACAGCTCCCATTGGCCAGGAACCCCCCTGGGATAACACTTTAATTCTGCTGCCAGTTAATGTAATTAGCCCAAACTATGCTGCAATGCTGAAGGTTCTTCGTTGAAGCCCTGTCACTTATGATGCACAATGGGAGAGGAAGTTGTTACATCTTCAGATAATATAATTTAGTTTACCTTTTTCCTTTTAAATAATGTAGGAAATTACATTTAAAAACTGCATTAAAATAACAACATTCAGGTTGAAAAGTCAGTACTTGAAAGTTAGGAAATGCCAGAATTTATATTGCCTGTGCAACTGTAATTCATCCTCCTTGTGCATATGCATTCTGATAGCTTAATTATGAGATTGCATACTGTGTTTTCACAGGACCCCTGCCTCATTCAGGGCATGGAATGAGGCAGGTGCTCAGACAACTCATAAGGGAGGAGTTTGGTGAATGAGGCTGATTTTAGGATGTTTGCCTCATTTACTCTAGAAGTTGGAAGGTGTGCAGAAAACAAGGCAGGGGAATTGCAGAAAGTGAAAGGATACTCTTGTGCTTAAGACAGGCAAATGACATACAGAAGGACTCAGTTCTATCCCTGCCTCTGCCATGCCCTGCCTACTAGAGAAACAAGGTGGGTAAGGTAATATCTTTTATTGGACCAACTTCTATTGATGAGAGAGACAAGCTTTCGAGCCACACAGAGCTCTTCTTCAGGTCTGGGAAACTAACTCAAAGTGTCACTGCTAAATATCAGATTTGAACAGATGGTTTAGCGGGAGCAGTTAACATATATTTCAAGGAACCATTCAAAGTGAAGTGACCTGTTAATACCCTTCCAGTCATAGGGAAGAAAGGAAGAGGGGGCAGGGGGAAGCAGCTGGGGAGGTGGGGGGGTTGTTAATTTTCCTATGTGATACTAAGCAAATCAAAATGTTGGCTACGATTGTCTGTTACTCATTTTTTGAGTGCCCAACTTGAGACATCTGGGCTGAATGTAACTGTGCAAAATAACTCCCTGCTGAAACAGACAGCAACAAGAACCACAGTTGCTCAACACCTCTGGCAGTAAGACAGTGTTGTCTGGAGGAATAAGCATGGTTGGAAACCACTGTGACCAAGGCAATTTTCTTCAATCTGCCCTTAGTAACAAGAGTGAAAACTTCTTTCATAGACACACTTTACTAATATTACTTCCATTTTGTCATCTTAATATTAGACTACTGTAATATTCTCTTCATGTGAGACTACGCCATTGCACCATCCATCAACATAAGTTAGTGAAGAATTCTGCTCATTTATTGGGTGTGCTGCATGCCAAAAGCATCACCCAATACACTGGTGCTCCGTATTCTGCATTTCTTGGCGGAGTTTTAAGATGTTAATTTTTTTTAATGTATAAAGCCCTAAATATTTTGGATAGAAGTCAGTTGAGAGACTATGTCCTCTGACCAGGTCATACTGCTAGAGTCATGGTCATCAGAGGTGTGTGCGATAACAGCCCACTGGTTTAGAAGAAAAGAGGCTGAGAGCGCATTTTCTCTGGTGGCGCACTTTAATTCTGGAATTCAATTCTTTCCTAATCTATTAAAGGCACAGACTATCTGTGCATGCTGCAAGGTTGATATGATCAAGTCTTCACAGTTTTGGATTATTATTCCTCTGCTTTTGTCAATTTTTTTAAAAAAGTGCCTAGAGCTATCGGTTGGCACTTTCAAATGCAAATATAAAGAACATAAACAAATACCTAAATCTCAATTGAGCAACTCTGTAGCTCTGGTGTAAGGCTGCCTTCACAAATAAGCTGAAATATACAACATACCCTATTAAAACCCCTCTGTGTGACACTTACTACCTTAGTTTTCCTACTTAAATAACTTTCTACAAATATTACCTTTTTGAAGTTATAATACATCTTCAACATAACATTCTCCCATTTGTTCCAACAATACTTTTATATTGTATGAAATGATCACTGAGAAAGAGAAAGTAGGAGACTACATAAAGAAAGGTATCACATCAGTGCAGTTTGGCCAATTAAGTCTGTGTCAGCATTACCTTTATATGCTTGCTTTTTTCTACCATAAAATGTGCACACCTGGTCTCAGTCCAAGAACAAATAATTGAACTAAATTAAAAAAACCTGGATCTGCACATGTTCAAATGAGGAAAATCTATTTCAGGGTTCCAAAAACTAAACTCGTAGTTCAGAAGGTCACTAAATATTACAATCCAGGCTCAGTGGGAGGCCAACCAAAGGTAGGCTTGCTGCAGACATCCTAACCTCCAAAAAGTCACACCTGTTCCATAGCTAAGAATTGCAGACCCACCTGGGAGAAGCAGAACTTTTGTATATGAGAACTTTGCTCCTACCCTGTAGTACTAAATTCTCAAGGCCTGCAACCCTCCTACTCAAGGCTACATATGAAGCAGAAATTAATTCAGCTTTTTACTGGATTTACTCTCCTACTTGGCTGTTGCTAGAGAGTGGAAAAAATCAGTAAGGAGGAGGCAGCTTATTCTCCCTTCCTGCCCAAATTAGTATTTTAACTCATTGGATTTTTCTTCTTCTCTTCTTGGCTGATCTCTGAACTCTCCCAATAATCCTGACAATGACATAATTGCCATAGAACAATTAGGCTAGCAAAATCAGAGCTGCTGTTTGTGGGAAGGGTGTGGCTCAGAATGCCTCATTTCACATTCTGTGGCTGTTAGAGTAGCCTCTGTGGGGGAAGAGCCCAGGAGGCTCATGAACTTACCATGGGTCATCACACATGAAGGCAAATTTCTGCAGGACCTGGATCCTGAAAACAGTAGCTAAAATAAAATCTGTAATTATTAATTTTAAACTATTATATTTCATTAACCAAGCTCAAAGTTTCCATCCTGAGCTTTCTGCTCATGTAAATCATGACCAGCAGAGTTTTGTGGTACAAGGGCTTATTTTAAAGTGCTTATAGAAAGCTGCTGGTTGATGGTCCTGGAGACTAAAATACCTTATTTATTCAAAGAGCAGATACAGGAAGAACAGCAGCAGTGGAAGCTTCTCCTCCCTGCTTCACCAGTATACCTCAACCCTGATCTACATTACAAGATTTTTAAACAGCAATGAGACATGTCAAAGTGCTTAACTCCATTCCAATATGAGGAAAATCTGTGGCACTTTTTCAGGTGATCATTCCATGGGCTTAACAGCTACATTTAAGCAGCACAACATTGACTGGACATTTTTGAATCCAATGTTTTTGCAGTTTGTAGCAGTCTATTGTATACACCCAAATTTTCTTTTTAAAATATGGATGATATAAAGAACTTCTACATCTCCATTTCATTAACCACACAGATTCAAATATCTCTGAATTAAAACTTTATCAAGTACAAAATGTGTATTACTGATAGGATATTGTATTATCTCCATTTTAAGCCTTTATAATCATACAAAAAGGGGATGAGAAAAAAAGTTAAAAATGTTATATACTCAATACTTGTCCTATAACAAGACAATCTCAGCTGTTGCATTTAAACAACTGCTGTCACATGCATTGATCAATAAAAAGAGTCACTATATACAGTGATTAAATTATTTTCCCCTTCTAAAAACAATCACGCCATAGAACAACTGTTTGCCAAATTTCAAAGTCAAAGCTGCATTTAGTCAGAAAAGTAATAAAGAAAGCATCATACAGAAAAAGCTGAATGATTTTTGAATAAAAAATACAAGCAATAATGAATAGGTGAAATTTGCAACCACAGATGCCTAAATTGTGACCACAAAATATGCATATGCATTCACTCGTGCACGTGGGACTAATTACATGAACAATTATCTATTTTGTGCATGACAATGTCTGTTTTACATGTGCATGCATACATGTTTTGTAGGTCCAAAACAGGCATGTATGCAATACAGTATGTTTGAACATGAGACCCTACATGCTATAGCCCAAATTAAGGCTCCTAAATGTGGAGCAGCACAGCAGGTGATGCTGTGATGTGTTGGAGAGACACACTGTTTCCTTCAGTGCTGCATTCTAGCACAGCATAGTACAAAGGAAGACATGGTAGGTCACACCACCCTACCCAGACTCAAACTCCATGGGCATTCCTAGTGGCACCTCTGTTCTATCCTCACAAAGTGGTAATTGCTACATTCTGGCTGCATATTGTGCAGAACATGGAGTGGAGGGAAAAAGACTGCATATTTTCCCTTATACCTGAACTGGAATCCTTATGGCTGTGTTATTGAAGATAAGATTATATTGGAAACATCAAGATCAAGGCTACTAGTTCCCTTTTTTGAGTAATAAATATATTCTTATGGAACCTAGTTTCTCAGAAAGCATTCTAAATATATTTAATTAAAACACAATTCCCTTAAAATGTACATATTATTCACAGTCAAAAGATTACATTCATGGAGAGATGAGAAAGAGGCGACTGCAGAAAGCAAACTACTGTGATTTTTACTGGGACAATTTCACTTCATGTAATTGACTTTTATGTCTTGGGGAAAAAAAGCAGCAATAAATGGAACATGGTAAGGGGGAAATTTCTCTCTTAAGCAATGTGTTTATTTAAATTTGTGTATATTATTACTACTTGGGTAACAATACTTGCTCTTTGTACCTACTAAAAAAATTAAAACATCTTGTAATAATTTTGAGAATTCGTTTTAAAACTGATCAAAAAAGATACAATATAGCTACCTAATGTTATGTAACTATCACCAACTGTGTTTATAGAACTGGCTAATTGTCCATTTATAAGCCTCATTCCCTGTGTTGTTGGCAAAAAGATAGTTTAAGTTAACAACAGGCTTATTGAAAAATTTACTGCCATTCAGATGTGTTTGTATTTAAACCTTTCAGCCAGCAAACGTCAAGAGTTGAACTGCATCATTTTTACTGTCTTGCCAAGAATTATGGAAACCTGTGCCAAAACTAACACAACCATTTGGAGCAGTTGGAAATTACAAACCCTGGTAGCTACAGTACACTGCATGCAGCCTCTGTTTAGAGCAATGTAAAATGTCCAACGCTGGTGTAGTCCAAATGAGAATGTGATGTAAGTGATAGTTAATCAAATCAAAACATTTTACATGAAATACTAAGTATTACTTGGTTACAGACCTTGTTCAAAAACTGGATGGTGAAAGGGAGGCATAGGAAGTTTCTCGGTCATCCAGGGCTCACAGAAGTAGGCCTGAAGCCAGGCTGTGCACTGTTTCAGTGGTTCTGTCATTTCCTCTGGGCCTTCACATACCTCACAAGTAACTGAGGCCTCCTTAGTGCTGGAAAAGTGATAACATTAGTTTAATAAGTTTAATGGCCAAGCTGCTGAAGATTTTAGCATACTAAAGACACAGAGAAAATACTTATTACATTAAATGGAAGAAAAATGTTAATGTGACATGGACTTCATTTTCCCCTCACAAACACTAACACAGAATGCTACCACATAAGGAAAAATGAAAATCAAATTAGAAAAGGAATTGCAATAAAGCAACAGCTCTGTGTCTAGTTGGAGCAAAAAGCCTGAGTGATATTTACTGTTACATACTTTCCAATGCAGGCAGACTGAAATGTGTACTATATAGTATTTTTGTATTTGCATTATAAAAATGAGTATTTCATAGCTGTTAAAGTATTGAGAATATATACATGGACATACACCCCTAATTAAAATATTCAGTAATTTGATCCCGTTCACTGTCTCCAATGCCTTTTACCAATCTGACAAATGTAAAACAATTCAGAACATCAGAAGTCAAAGAGATTCCTCACTATTTTTAGAACTGCAATGACAATAGCAGGTGAACAAAGAATAACGCTTCTGAGAAATATAGGATTTTCTTTTTTAACTTTCTTGTTTGGATATCCACTGTCTAGGGAGGGGGAAACACCTTGCACAGATGTAACCATGTAAAAAAAACAACCCCAAAAAACAGGCTAGGGTGGGGGCGGTGGATGATGGCGGAGGGGACACCAGAACTGAAAATGCACAAGTCCATCAACAAGACAGTAAAAGTACATATCCTCAACACTGTCCCAGTGGTTATAGCTGTGCTAGGGATAAGATTTTCTCTCCTTGACACCTAGCAGAGTCCGATAACCACCATGGAGCTTCCCCGTGGGAGAGAGGAAATAGCATTTCATGCAACCAGCACTTTCCTCTTCCAGCTATTATTGCCAGGTTTCTGCTTCCCTCCACTGTGGAAGTGAAGGGAGACAACTGAGAATTAGTTTGCTTTTAAAAAACAGCTTAGATTTTCAGAATATGTCAGAACGTAACAAATATTGCAGAGGGTGCCTACAAATTTCAGGATTTACTCCTCACCCCACATACATGATTTTCTTCTTTTCCTGCTGTTAAGACTATGTGGGGTTTGAGTAGGGTGTAGGTGGGGGAAGGACTGTAAATTGGCTGGTCTTGTTTTCATTATGTTCAGTATCGTATTACACTATATTCAATTCACTTGATTGCTGAGTAAGAGCAACACACGAGCATAAATGTTGCATAGCTAATATATTAATTTGAGATTTCAGTGACAGAGCATTTGGACATATAATAGGGTGCTGAAAGTGGGGAGTTCTTCCCTGAGTGTCACTCTGCTTTCTAATCTACATACTTCCTGCAGAGTAAAGCAAATTGATCCAGGACCCTACAAGAGCTTTCCTGGTGGGGCACATCCAACACCATGGGACAGTGAAGCCTTTGTGGGTGTCTCTCAAAGTTCAGGAGAATTAATTTGTCTTTATGTACTAATAAAATTATCATGCCCCACCAGCAATACATAAGAGGAGAAAGAATATGTGTGGGAGTCTTCTAATAATCTATGAATGGTTATATATGGAGCTCACATCATGAATCAATGCCAGAAAGAGCAACCACACCTTCTTTAAGCCTGCCAACTTTTCAACACCCAGTGTTTATTATCCTTCTTGATAAACCATCCAGCAATTTTCTGATTATTATACCAGAGACTGTTTGGAAATTGCCTCATGGCCTATTCAGGGTACTTTTGCTGTCACAAGGGAACACTTGTATAGATTCCAGTGCCGGTTTATAATAATAATATATAGAGATGTACCTATCTCACAGAACTGGAAGGGACCCTGAAAAGGCACTGAGTCCAGCCTCCTGCCTCCACTAGCAGGACCAAGTATTGATTTTGCCCAAGATCCCTAAGTGGCCCCTTCAAGGATTGAACTCACAACCCAGGGTTTAGCAGGCCAATGCTCAAACCACTGAGCTATCCCCTCCCCCTTGTTTTCTGCTGCAGGTATGCTCAGTCCCAGGAAAAGGACGCTCCAGTCACGGCTCAACAGTATTTCCCTTTACAGTACTACAAACATAACGGACCAATTCTCTGATGGGAGAATGGCGGCTACAAGGCAAAGTGTTAAAGGTGGAAATAGGTGAAAAGCACGTAAAAGTTGGGGGGGGGGGATCCTCCTAGTAGTAATAAAGATACAGAAAAATCCCAGCAGGACTGGGGGAAATAAAGCAAGGCTATTTGGTCCCTTCAGTCACTCAGATGGGGGTTGAGGAGGAAACCCTTGACAATTTCCCAGTGTGCCAAAGTACCAGACACTAAACAAAATATTCTCTCTTAACAGGAAATCTAAGCAAATGAAAAATGTGTGATGTATCAGTAATGACATAAAAGACTCCAAGTCTGTTTTTGCCACAAGGCACCTTTGCAACAAGACCAAGCCACCTCAAATGCTTGATCTACAAATGCATATGAAACTGAAAACAACAGGATATCAATGTAATCAGACACCTACTCGTCTCTGCCTCTGGATAGGATAAATGATGTATAGTCAGAAGCTATTTTAGGGTTTATTCTCAGAAGTGAAACCCTCATCTGTTTGAATTGCGCATGATCAAATGGCCTTGCAATTCTCCCCAATGCCAAGTCATTTTCTAACTAATTGTTAAGCACTGAAGGCCACATTGCTGATTAGCAAGAAAATATATAGCAGAATGGAGAAAGAAAGGTGGGAAAGTTAAAATATCAGGGAGATAGCATGCAACAGATGATTAAACAACTGGTTAAAAGTATTAAAAATGCAAGTTAAAAATGGATTGTTTGGCATACAAGAAAACAAAAGAAAAGCAGAAGACATGGAAGAAGATGCAACTGTGCATGTAGCTTGCCAGCAGCCTCTCTATTAAATGCTAACTTGCTGCTCTTCTGCCTATTTATATGGCCAGACTATAATTTTGAGGGTTGTGTCACTGTAGTGCTTTGTAAAAGTTTTATACACTTTTTACATTCTTTTGGGATTTAAAAATATTGGTCAAAGAATCTAATTCAATGGGACTATTTATGTGCATAAACTTATTCACATGCTGGCTTGGGGCCTTTCACTGCAAGCTCTCTAGGCCAAGTTCCCTCAGCACAATCGGTCTATATGACTGGAGACTCTAGGAACTTCCTCAGTATATTTCATTGTAATAAAATAAGAAAACTCTTGAAATCTGCAACAGCACAAAATTAATGGACTTCTCTGATCCATATTACAAAAGTGGCACCATACACATTCAAGATTCTGGTGACCTCAAGCAGGTTCACATCTGCTTGCTTGATAGTCGTAGGTAGGCTGCAACTTGGACTACTCAAACATGAAGAGAAGGAAGGGAAGAGTAGGAACTTTCTTATACCCCTGTGCTGGCTACTCACTTATTATCCCTCTCCCTGGAGCAAGGGGGTGAGGAATAGCCAGAGTCTTGGCTCCGCCTCCCACCACACCAGCTTGCACAGCCTAGCTGGCACAGAGGTCATAATTTTCTTCTGGTATAAACTAGCAGCAAAATTACTACCTCTTACTCTCTCTCTCCCAGGAGTAAGTAGGAAACAGAAATGGTATTATTCTTCAGAAGGGTGTCTCTGAGGCATAATGCCTCCTGGGCTATTGCTGGGGTGCTATGGTATATGCATCACCCCTTGCTTGAGGCTTTGCGAAAAGGCACAATCTAGACTTAGTTCCATTTTTAATAATAAGCAACATAATACAGATCTGCCAAATTATTCCTCTCCCTTTAAAAATACACTTTAATTACAACATCTGTTGTGTCGACTGCATGAGCTGTGGTGCACTCACCTACAGTGTGGGACACCCAAGTTCCAGCTCCTGCTCCAGTGACTACAGTATTTATAAACAGTGGAACAGCTGCAACAGGAGAAATTGAGAGAGCCCTGCTCCAAAATACATCATAGCTCAATTATTCTGATTTGCTCCTGAAATAAGGGAAATCCAAATTCAAATCCCTTCTCCAGTCAGGGCTGCCCAGAGGATTCAGGGGGCCTGGGGCAAAGCAATTTCGGGGGCTTCTTCCATAAAAAAAAGTTGCAATATTATAAAATACTATATTCTTGTGGGGCCTCCTGCGGGGACTGGAGCCTGAGGAAAATTGCCCCACTGCCCCCCACCCCAGACAGCCCTATCTCGAGCTGGGAGGGGGAATTTAATTCAGATCTCCCACATCCTGGGTGAATGCTCTAAATATTGGGATAAAGGTTATAAGAAAGGCTGCTGCCTTCTATTATTTTCCTTCATCCCCTCCATTTTTTTTTTGGTGTGGAATTATTCAGAAGTGCATATCAAATTCACAAATAGTTTTGGGTTTACCCAAACTACATTTTTCGGCAAAAAAAACTATACAACCTGACTTACTCTCCTCCACTTCCCCCTCCCATTCTGAGATGTATAAAAGTGGCATTCCCTTCTTTCTTAAAACAACCACCCTTCAAAAATATCTGACTTTACAACAGCAGCTGCTTTTAGAGGATCAATGCTTGGATAGAACTTCCAGCCAGTGTCTTTCTGAGACTTCATAGCCACAAGTTCGCCCCCCTATACCGTGCTCAACAGGTGACTCAAAGGAAGCCCCAGAACATTTAGCAGAAGAAATTTAGAGTAGGGGAGCTGAATTATGTAATGTTTCCCTCAGGTGAAATTTCTTTTATTCGGTGTTTCATGTTTCTTTGGAAGTTTCTGAACATCTTGTACTGCACTCTATACATGCTCCCCTTACTCAGTTTCTTCCTGTCCTTGCCTATTGTTCAATTTTAGGAGGCAAATGCCCATCTAATTCTTACACTAAATGTTTGCAACTAGCCTTCAGCAATGAATAAACAAAAAGATGGGGAACATCTATGTTAATGTTCTTTCCCTGACTGATCCCTAGGGAAAGGGCCTTAATCCTTGGCTATACAGCCACCAGTGGCAAGGAGCCAACAGCAAACAAAATAACAGCCAAAGTAACCACAGGTTCTGTGCTATACCTCTGGGCAGCTTGAATCTTGAACTGCGACATAACAAAACTTAACTTTTATTTTTACACATGAAAATAAAATAAGCATATTCATCCAAGACAAGAAACTAAAAGGCCGTTATTTCAGTGAGTTTCACAGCTTTCTCAACAAGCAATAACCGTCAGTTTAATTGGAAAGGTCTATGTGTATGTTTGCTTGATGAAGGTGCCGCATAAACATTTTAAAAGCATTTTCAGAACAGTATTCTTGTGTCCAAGTGTGGCAGATTTGCTCATATTTTTTCACTGAAATAGACTGTTTTGCCTTTCTGTTAAAGGATTTCATCGGCTTCCCTCAAAAGAAAAAGCCACACATTTTATTTGCAACCTTACTAGTATAATGAAAAGCATTCCTTTAAAATGCATTTTGGGGAGGGGGAAGGGGGAGAAGGGGAGTTCTGCATTTTCCTGTATTACCAAAGCTCTTATTGGGGATGTAAAGCCTTATACTTGCTTAGGTTAGTGAATGGAATTAGGTGCTGTCCAGCATCCTTGGAGAATACAAGTTCCATTTCTTGCTATAGTTCTAGTCTGCCAACTGAATTAAAATGTGACCTGTATTTCTTAGCATGTCCCACTCTTCAAAGGACATTTGCAGAATTTTTATAGTAGTAAAATTTATCTTAAATTGATTTTTTATGCTTGTGCTAAAGATCTCAACCTCTGCTTTACCCTGTACATTTCTACTTTAGATCTCCTTTTTAAACTCTTTTTCTGTTGGCATTAAATAACTATTTATGGATGAAATGCTGTTAAATGGACTTTGATCCTAAAATAAGCATTTATGACATGACAGTTAACATAGTTGACATAGCCTAAAACAATCTAATTTTTTGTATAGGTAACAAAAATGTTCATTTAAAAATAAGTTATTCTTGTTCTTTTTAAAGTCTTATACTACTCATCATTATTCTCCCTCTTATTAACATAACTGTAGCATGACAGTATACACAACAGCTACACCTATGATAGAGGGGCTTCTAAAGACTTTCCTACAGCAGAGTACAGAAATCCAAATCATTATCGAGTTCAGCAGCACATGGTTGCTCAAAAAATCATCTCTGGATTTTCCCAAGCAAGAAGAGCACACAAACAACAACTCCTTGCTTGTTATATTAAAATCTAGAAACTTGCTGGTCACTGCTCCACTAGCGAGCGCACAGTGCCTTAGCCCAATGGCCAAAATCTCCACAATGCTAATCACCAGCTGAGCTGCTGCTGCACAACATGCAAAGAACTGAGACAAGCTTAGCACAGTTCTAACCGCTTGGCCAGGAGGAGGCTCCCTTTTGGATCCACTAAGGGCTGCAGCTGTCTACAGATCTAGTATCTCAGTTTGATTCTCAGTTGTGGTAATGTACAAGACATTCATGAAAGTCACTGGCTGGGGGAATTGACTACTGGTTTAAGTATCAGAGGGGTAGCCCTGTTAGTCTGGATCTGAAAAAGCAGCAAAGAGTCCTGTGGCACCTTATAGACTAACAGACATATTGGAGCATGAGCTTTCGTGCATCCAACGAAGTGGATATTCACCCACGAAAGCTCATGCTCCAATACGTCTGTTAGTCTATAAGGTGCCACAGGACTCTTTACTACTGGTTTAGTTCACTCTAGTGTCTTACCATCCCACTTTACGCATACAACAGCTGTATTATACTGTTCTTTTTACTATACTCCATGACTGGTTCTACTGACTTTGCTTTCTGTAAGCCTCACAACTAAGTAAAAAACTGGGTCCCTGCTCATACTAAGCAGAGAATGGTGAGGTTCTCTTACCCCTTTTTAGATTCTCCTTAGAATTGTATTTTTTACATCAAACAATAAAAAGGAAAAGAGTGTTTTTAACAGAGGAAAAATATAAAAACCATCTGGTTCAGTTTAATAAGGCATCTTCCAAGACATATGCAACTATTGGCAAATTAGAAATACTTTCAAAACAAACATGTAAACAGCAAGTTGGCTTCAACACCATTGTTGAGGAAACATTAGATTTTAGTATGTGCTTTTGAAAGTTTTTAAAGTTTTTTAAATGCCTTTCCATTATGAGAAACAGAGAAGGCCTATCACTATGTTTGGGATTACAATGCCACTGTGGTTAACCATATTCCAAATTGGTGTGGCTTTTATTTAAAGCTTCCTGAGTGGTATTACTTTTTTTTTTTTCCTCAATGAGTCAAATAAAATTTAACTGAAACATTCTAAGATGGATCGTCAATTGTCATTTAACATAAAAAATAATACACCACAATGATTCAGATGCAATTTTCTTAGGATGCAAAATCCTTGTAAACATAGATCAAATCATTCTAAGAATGTTACACAGGCACCTGCAACTATTAAATACAATAGGTGGCATTAGAATATAATGCTAATTTCCACTGTATGTAATCAGGCATGTTCTAGGGTTTATCACTTGGTAATAAATACCTCACCTTCTAGTGGTTAGCCTGAAAAAAGGAGCTGGGAGCGAATGCAGATTCTCCTTTACTTCAAGTTGTTGAAATAAATCGAACAAGAATGAAAATGGCAAGTTCTATTCCTTATCCCATAAGTGTGCTAAAGTTAGCTAATGGCCATGGGTGTAGACTCAGATAATTGCATATTTATTATATCAATGGAATAATCATAAAATAGTCCATTCAGAAATAAAGATAAAGACTTGAAAAATCAATAAGATGCCAATGGAAAGAGCATTTTGTTGTTATATTTTTTGTTTCATATTGAAGATGTGATTAAAGTAAGTTCTCTCTGAATTAAGGCTGCCACTCCATTACTAACTAACCTCGCTGTATTTTGATACTGCTGCACATATGGCATGTGAGATCATACATTGGTCTGAAACATCCTGCTAACCCTAGGGATTGAGCAAATGTAAGGGTCTGCAAACATTTAGTCGTGTCACATTGTATGTTTCTTTCAGTACCTAAACATAATTTCCTTGAATGTATTCATTTAACCACTAACCCTGTTGTACATGAAAAATATTTTTGTATTAAATATATTTTCATTCCAACAACAAGGACTCTGGGACTTTCTATGATCTTAATCTGAAGAATATGGTCTTAAGAATGTCTCTACTGCTCCAGATGCCATGGGGCCCTGCAGAAAATTTTCCCTTCTCTGCCCTCAGCGCAATAGTTTCTTACAGCCCAGGGCACAGCAGCAGGGGAAATCTGCTGCCTGGCATGCCACTGTTTCTTGTGGCAATTCCAAGATTTCTCTTGGCTCTCTTACTCCTTGTTCACTCCCCCTCTCTGTAGCTGAAACAACAAAGAGCTAGGAAGAAACTGCATAGTGCCATCATATCTGGTGCGAGGAGCTCTGACTGGGATGATTTAGTTGGGGATTGGTCCTGCTGTGAGCAGGTGATTGGACTAGATGACCTCCTGAGGACCCTTCCAACCCTAATCGTCTATGATTCTATGAGGTGAAGACAGACATTGAGAACAGCAGATGGGAAGTGAGCCCTCAAAGAGAAACCAAGAAATAATCTTCACAAAGGGTATGCAAGAATGGCAAACAGGAGAAGGTAAGAAAGGAGAGAAGGGAAATTCTCCCTGAATCTCACTACTCAGTTTCCAAATCCTTCCCAATCTTGTGAGAAGGGTCTAATCCTAATCCCTCCCTGTAGCGAGGCGGTGTGGCTCCCCTCCTCCACAGGGAGGGTTGAGCCCCGTCCATCTTCCCCCAGGGCGGAACTTCCGGGCGGAAGCCCCGCCCCTCAAAGGGTCAGGTGTCGACCCGGAAGTATAAAAGCCGGGCGCCGGCCTTCAGTTGGAGCTCAGCAGCCGGCGAGAGCAGACGTGTCGGATGACCCTCGTCGCTGGGAAGCTGCCGAGCTCCGAGACAGGGACCAGGCCTTGCCGGAACCGACCCGCAGCAACCACAACCCTGAGCTGCGGGAACTACCACCACTACCCAGCCCCAACTACAGCTTGGAGGAACTTTCGGACCGGACCTGGCCCAGCTACCCAGGAGTACCCCCGGATCTACCTAGCCCGGACTGGGAGGAACCCATGACGGTAGACGACCCGGCGGACCAGGTAGTGAGCGAAGGGGGGATGGAAAGTAGCCCGGGGGCGGCTGACCTCAGTCAAGCCGCAGAAGGCCCCGACGGAATGACCGTGTGTGTCGGTCAGGATCCCCACTGATCGTGCTGTCAGTGTGTTTCGGTTAGGATCCCCCCCGATCACTCTGTCAGTTGTTTCGGCGGGATCCCCACTGACCGCGCTACTAGCGGCGACAGCCGCTACTAGGGCCCCGGGCTGGAACGCAAGGGGTGGGTGGGCCTGCGTTCCCCCTGCCACCCGTAGCCGGGGAAGGTAGTTCCCCCTTCGCCCCACAGCTACCGTGTGTTTGTTGCCCTGCCCTGCCCAAAGGGGCCAGAGCCCTAACTATTTGCTGCTCTGCCCTGCCCAAAGGGCGAGAGCTCTCTGACTGTTGTTGCCCTGCCCTGCCCCAAGGGCCAGAGCCCAACTATTTGCTGCCGGCCCTGCCCCAAAGGGCCAGAGCCCCCTAACTATTGCTGCTCTTGCCCTGCCCCAAAGGTTCCCGAGCCCCTGACTGTTTGGTTGCTCTGCCCTGCCCCAAAGGGCTGGAGCCTAGTGAACTGTGTTTGGTGCCCCGCCCGATCCAAGGGCTGGGCCCCGATTAACTTTGTCTCTGCTCTGCCCTGCCCCAAAGGGACAGCCCCTAGTGTACTGTGTTTGGTGCCCGCCTGTATCCAAGGCGGGGCCCCCACTGACTTCGCTGTGTCCCAGTCCGCCTCACAGAGACCGAGCGTCCGGACAGTGGACCGTGGACCTGAGGGACAAGACCCGGGGAGAACAGGACGAGGCCGGTGTGGCTCCCCTCCTCCACAGGGAGGGCTGAGCCCCGGCTTCCCTCATCACACTCCCCATTACCAAATCCTCCAGTTCCCTTGGTTTTCTCAACCTCAGTTTAAACAAAAACACTCTCATAACCAATTAAAAAGGGAAAACTACTTGGCAAACATGCATATTAAAGGATCTCTAATAGAAAATTTCATAATTCGTTTCAGGAAATATCCAACTATATTCACAGTATAGCGCAATATCCAGCATTTGTAGTTTGAAGTATATGTACAAGTTATTGTGTGTATGAGAGAGAGAAAACAATAACCCCGTACAGGAAGTAGTGGTTTCTTTTCCATGCGTATTTTGATTTTGTACAATCTGGTGCATTCCAAAGACTCATTAGTTCTCAGAATTATCTTTATGAACAACAGTGATAATAGAATCTCTGTTAGGAATAGTTTAACTGGGAGACTGTAGTATAGATAAATTTAAGGTACCTTTCCACAGTAACACTAGCAAACTTATTTTCTTGTCAAAACAGAGGGATAACAACTCCAGAACAAACAATAAATACACCAGAGTGTTTTGGGACCTGCAACCAAAGAAAAGTTTTCTAACATTCTCTGTCCTAATATGAAATTGAGGGCCAACCTAGACAAGTGTTTTGTGAACATATGTAAAGAACTCCATGTGGCTGCCATGCTAATCTCCTTGTTAAGGGAAAAAGACCAGAGACCTGTTGCTGTAGCAGACGTGCACTATAAAGAATAGGCTTTGACGTGACCTTGTAGTCTTGCTAGGCTGCAAGAATGTGTGATGCAATCTGACAGCAATTTAGGCATGGTCTTGTTAGAGACTACAGAACCTATTTAATGTCAAACAAAAATAAAAATGTGGATGGACTTTGTAAGGGCTTTAGTTTACTGCAGATAAAACCTTAAGGGCCTTTTAACATCAAGCTTATGGAAAAGACCTTAGTGAATCAGCACACAGGTGGAAAGCAAAATATTTTCTGGGTGACAAAGTGGAATTTTCACCGCTTCAGGAAAGAGTTGAGGATGTCTTTGAACAGTTTAGTAGCCAAAACAGTTTTCAGATAACCTTGACGAGACGAGAAAGTCTTTAAGTGACCCTGAGACTTAAGGATTCATGAAGGATTTCCCAGTAGAAACATTTCACAGTTATCACAAACACTTTTGCAGACAGTGGACCCAACAGTATTGCATGGTCCTTTCTGATACCCATTAGCTTCAGCGAATCCTCTCTCCCAGACACATGAAGTTACTAACAAAGCTCCAATAGGCAGTAGCTGCCTCCAGGAATGAAGCATGTTTCAACAATGCTTTAGGTACTGACCAACCGGTCTACAGCAGTAAGGCCAGGCAGATAGTGTAACAACCTTAAAGGAATGTCCCCACCAACTGTGGTCAGAGAGGAACTTGTGATTCAAGCACCAGAAGGCATCTGAAATCCAAGACAGGAACTGGTGTGATATGCCCACAGCTGATTCTACAGGTTTAAAGTGTTGAACTTGGGTGCATGGGCAAGAGCACTGATACACGATGGCAATCTGCTTTGTTGGGTATCGTTACGGAAGAGACATGTTTGATGACTTAAATATTATAATATCGACATAGTGTTACTAGATTTAAGATGTGATCCCATAAAAATTGTGTCACTGAATATTATCACTAAAGCTGAGCAGGATACTTTTTCATGCCCTGTGAAAATCTGAGATTTTGAAAAAAGACGGTTACTCACCTTTGTAACTGTTGTTCTTCGAGATGTGTTGCTCATATCCATTCCAGTTAGGTGTGCGCACGCCGCGTTCACGTTCGTCGGAAGATTTTTACCCTAGCAACACTCGGTGGGTCGGCAGGTTGCCCCCTGGAGTGGCGCCGCTTTGGCGCCGGATATATACCCCTGCCGACCCAGCCACCCTTCAGTTCCTTCTTGCCGGCTACTCCGACAGAGGGGAAGGATGGTGGGTTTGGAATGGATATGAGCAACACATCTCGAAGAACAACAGTTACAAAGGTGAGTAACCGTCTTTTCTTCTTGAAGTGCTTGCTCATATCCATTCCAGTTAGGTGATTCCCAAGCCTTATGTACGCGGTGGGGTCGGAGTGAAATGTGGCAGAATGTAAAACTGCTCAGCCAGAGGCTGCAGCATCTCTTGACTGTTGAACCAGAGCATAATGCGAAGCAAGGGTATGGACCAAGGACCATGGAGCCGCACGATAGATCTCGCGGGTAGGTACACGAGCCAGCAAGGCGGCAGATGAAGCCTGAGCCCTGGTAGAATACATGGTGATGTGGCTTGGGGAAATGTGAGCCAAATCATAACAAGTGCGGGTGCACGTCATCACCCAAGATGAGATCCTCCTGAGAGGAAACAGGTAGGCCTTTCCTTCGGTCTGCTACTGCGGCTGAGAGTTGGGGCGTGTTACAAAATGGTTTTGTCCGCTCAACATAAATGCGAGTGCTCTACAGACGTCCAGGGAGTGCAACTGTTGTCCCCATTGTGTTGAGTGTGGCATGAAAGGCTGAAACCTCATGAAAGGCTGAAACCACCTTAGGGAGGAAAGCCTGGGTGTGGTCGTAACTGCACCTTGTCTTTGTGAACAATAGTGTAGGGCGGAACCACCGTAAGAGCCCTGAGCTTGGAGACTCGTCTGGCCGATGTAATGGCTACGAGGAAAGCTGTCTTCCAAGACAGGTATAGCAGCGAGCAGGTCGCTAACGGCTCGAATGGAGGAGACATAAGTCTGGTTAAAACCAGGTTGAGGCCCCAGGTTGGGCTGGGCGGCGTACCTGGGTGTAAGCGCTCCAAGCCCTTGAGGAACCTGAAACCATAGAGTGTGAGAACACGGAACGACCATCTTAGCCTGGGTGGAAGGTAGAGATGGCTGCCAAGTGTACCCTCAGCGAGGACACCGCTAGGCCCTGCTGTTGTAGACCAGAGGGTAGTCCAAAATAGAGGGATCGAGACCTCAGCAGGAGTAAGATCAAGCGTTTCGCACCTGCAGGAGAAACACTTCCACTTGGCCAGGTACGTTGACCAGGTGGAAGGCTTCCTGCTACCCCAATTTAGTCACGCAGCAGCCACACCGTGAAGTGAAGAGACTGCAGGTCCGGGTGGCGAAGTCTGCTGTGGTCCTGAGGTATGAGGTCTGGGTGGAGTGGCAGGGTAATTGGGTTGGCTATTGACAGGTCAAGCAATGTGGTGTTTCAGTGCTGCCTGGACCACGCTGGAGAGATCATGATGATGCGCCCTGCCCTGCAAAGTTTGAGCAGGACCCAATGAGCCAGGGGGAACAGTGGGAAGGCATAAAGGAGTTGGCCCTTCCACGGCATGAGGAAAGCGTCCGAGATCGATCCCAGGGAGAGACCTTGGAAGGAGCAGAACTCGGACATTTCCTGTTCTCATGGTAAGCGAACAGGTCTATATGTGGGGAAAAATCCCCACTTCTGGCAACAGAATGCATCACATCGGGCAGAGCGACCACTCGTGAGATAGGAAAGACCTGCTGAGTCAAAGCGCCAAGGTGTTCCGAACGCCTGAGAGAAAGGATGCTACCAGATTTATCGAGTGGCTATGCAAAAGTCCCAGAGATGGATGGCCTCCTGACAAAGGGGGGAGGACCATGTCCCTCCCTGGTTGTTTATGTAGCACATGGCCGTTGTGTGGCTGTAAACACCGAGACACCACGGCCTGCAGCTGCTGCTGGAACCCCTGGCATGCCAGGCAGACTGCTCTCATTTTTGGACATTGATGTGGAACGCCAGCTCCGAGAAACCAAAGGCCTTAAGCTCGAAGGTGACCGAGGTGAGCACCCGAGCTGAGAGATGACAGTCAGGGACAGTGGGCTGGGCGGATGGAATGACATCCCTGTCCACACCAGGGAGGGAGTTAGCCACCATTCTAGGGAGCCTAGGGTGCTCGAGGGAATGGTGACTATCATGACCATTGGGTCCCTGTCCGGGCGGTACACCGATTTGAGCCAAACTTGGAGGGGACAGAGGCGGAGCTTGATGTGTTTGGTTACAAACTTGCAGGCAGCCATGGGACCCAGGAGACCGAGACAAGTGCGAGCCGAGTCGTTGGGAAAGTCTGCAGACCTCGGATGATTGGTGCCATTGCCTGAAACCGTGGCTGTGGTAAGCAGGCTCTGGCTAGGTCGGAGTCCAGGATAGCTCCTAGGAAGTCTAACCTCTGCGTGGGAACCAGAGTGGATGTTTCCATAGTGATCATCAGGCCTAGATGTGTGAATAGGTCCTTGACGATGCCCACATGCTGAGTGACTTGTGTCTCGGAGTCTCCTCGGATAAGTCAGTCATCCAGATACAGAAAACGCATAACCGATGTCGGCAGAGGTGGGTGGCGACTACGGCCATACACTTGGTTAATGCCCGTGGGGCTGTAGAAAGGCCAAACAGCAGGACCGTAAACTGGAAGTACTGACGGTTGGTTAGAAAGCGGAGGTATCTCCTGTGTGGAGGGAAGATGGCGATGTGAAAGTACGCGTCCTTCATTTCGAGGGCGGCATACCAGTCCCCAGGATCCAAGGATGGGATAATGGTTCCCAGGGATACCATGCGGAACTTCAACCTTATCATAAACTGGTTGAGTCCTCGTAGGTCTAGGATAGGTCTGAGACCTCCGTATGAGTTGGGGATTAGGGAATAACGGGAGTAAACCCCTTGCCCTCCTTTCGTCCATTGGCGTCTGCACCTCTTGTAAGAGGAATTGCGCTTGAGAGGAGTCCCTGAAGAGGGACAGGGTTGGAACAAATTGGAGGTGGTACCCATACTCCACCATGTGTAGAGCCAGCGAACTGAAGTTAACTGGGACCACGCCAAGAGGAAGTAGGAGTGGGATCCTGCCTGTAACTGGTATGTCGCCCTCGGGCGCACCTTCGAAAGTTTGTCTTTGGTCCCGGTGGTGATTGTGAGGGACCTCGATCTTGGCCCTCTAGGGGTCCTGACGGTCATCTGCGACCACCTCGGCTGCACCGTCTGCCAAAGTCTTGTCTGTGGCTAGGCACAGAGTATGGGCTGTGTGGCTGGGGACGGAAAGGCCTGCGTTAGGTCGTCGGCGTATGCACGCCGAGAGAGCACATTAGGACCCTGTTCTCCCTCAGGCTTTGCAGCCTGGGGTTGACTTCGCCGCAAAGAGCCTTTACCATCAAATGGTAAGTCATGAATGGTATACTGCCGCTCCCGGCCAGAGGTTTGAAACCTGAAGCCTGTGCAATGCTCCTCACGGTAACGAGGCCTGGAGGGAAGCTCTGGCCACCTTTTTCCCTTCCTCCAAGAGGGCAGTGAACTCTTGGCGGGAGTCTTGATGGAGAAGCTCCATAAACTTATCCACCGCCGCCCAGGTGTTAAATTATAGGGGCTAAGCAAGGCTTGTTGATTTGCCACGCAGAGCTATAAGGCCCTGCAGAGTACACCCTTGGCGGCTGAGTAGGGTCATTCGCTAGCCTCCTTCGATTTCGGGCTGGGGCTGGCCATGCCATTCCCTTCCTTAACGGACTGAACGACTAGTAGCAGAGAGGAGGACGGACATACAAGTAGTCGTACCCTCCTAGAGTATCGGCATTCGCCTGGATGGTCCGAATAAATGGGTAGGGCCCCTCTAGTGGGGCAACCGCCGATAGAATGTCCACTACGGGTCCCCTACCTCCGGGACCTCCTGCACCTGGAGGTCCACATTGAGTGCTACCCTCCTTAGGAGGTCCTGATGGGCTCTCAGGTTGTTGGCGGGCACATCAGAATCGTGGTCCTGAGCATAAGAGCTGTCCGCGTGGGAAGACACTGATGCGTGTCCAGATGGCCATGGAGGTGCTGAAAAATCATGGGCAGAGTCTCTGACTCTACCGGACCTTGCCCAACTCGGCACCGGGACCGGTACCGGAAGGCGTACCGGTACCTGGAACGAGATCCGGACCTGCAACCAGAGCGGTGCCGGGAGGTCGACTGAGATCTCGAGGTTGGGAGTGGCTACGGGAGTCACGGTGCCTGTAGCAGTGCTGGGAGCCAGAACGGTGCCGAGATTAGCGGGTCGGTGAACGGGACACCGACCGGTGCGGCGAGTGCGACCGGTACCGAGGAGAACAGCATCGGGACTGCAAGTGGCGTCAGGAGCGGGAGTGCCAACGGGACCTGGAGCATCTGCAGGACCGTGATCATGAATGGTGCCGCTCTGCTGTGCCGACAGAGGATGGTCGTATCAAGGGAGGCTTGCCAAGAGACTGTATTACCCGCACCAGCGGTGCGGGGGTTCAGGCAGCATCCGCTCTGTCATGGCAATGAGATCCCTTGCCGTTGGGAATGTCTCTGGCGTGGAGGGAACAGTAAGCTCAACCATAGTGCATACGGGGAGCTATCAGGCACCGGATTCAACAGCCCTCGTGGGACCGGGATCGACGGCCAACATCGTCGGTGCTTCGGCAGGTGTTGGTGCTGGGCGATCCGACTTAGACGAGCTCCCTGGCTGCGGTGCAGTTTGCACGGAAGCAGCACGAGCAGGGAGCTCAACCATGGCGCGCGCCGGGGAGCAGTCAGGCACTGGAGTCGACGGCCCTTGTGGGACCGGGATCGATGGTGCTGACGTTGTCGGTGCCTCGGCAGGTGTCGGTGCCGGATGATCCAACTTAGATGAGCTCTCTGGCTGCGGTGCAGTTGGCACAGGAAGCAGCAGGAGCAGGAAGCTCAACCACGGCGCATGCCGGGGAGCTGTCAGGCACTGGATTCGATGGCCCTGTGGGACCGGAATCAACGGTGCCGATGTCATCGGTGCCTCTGCAGGTGTCGGTGCCGGGCGATCCGACGGTGTCGGTGCTGGGCGATCCGACTTAGACGAGCTCTCTGGCTGCGCTGCAGTTGGTATGGAAGCAGCAGGAGCAGGGAGCTCAACCACGGCGCTGTCAGGCACTGGCAGGAGTTGTGGGCTCTCTCGACCTTGGAGAGAGGGAGCGGTGCTGAGTCGACTTCGGCGCCGGCCGGTGTCAAGAGGCATTGGCAGTGCCAGCGGGGTCCAGTGCCGGGGAGGCGCTTCTGCCCGCCGAGTGCCCAGCACTCGGTGCAGAAGGTGGAGGGTAAGTGAAAGTCCCGCTCCATTTTGTTCTCGGCTTAAAAGCCTTGCAAATGAGGCATTTAGCTGTGAAGTGCGATTCCCCGAGGCACCTCAAACAGGAGTCGTGCGGCTCTCCTGTCAGCATCGGCTTGTGGCAGGCCGAGCACCGGCTGCGGGGAAGGGGCTACTCCCCGAACCCCGCTAACTATTACTAAACTAACTATGTTAGTAAAGAGAAAACATATAAGTATATAAATATATATATAAAAGGATTATAACTACATAACTATATACACGAGAACTACGAGTAGCTAGGGAAGTGGAGGTCAGCTAAGCTGCGCTCCACTGTTCCAATGACCAACACGGGTGGTAAGAAAGAACTGAAGGGTGGCTGGGTCGGCAGGGGTACATATCCGGCGCCATAGCGGCGCCACTCCAGGGGCCGACCTGCCGACCCACCGAGTGTTGCTAGGGTAAAAATCTTCCAACAAATGTGCGCGCACACCTAACTGGAATGGATATGAGCAAGCACTCGAAGAAGAATTTCCTGTTTTGCATCAGGACAAAACCAAGACCTTTGGGGGAGGGGGGGAGGAGAGAGAGAGGCACACACACACACGCACACACCCTAGTACAGCCAAGAGCCCAATGGTTAGGGTAGTCACCTGGGAAGTGGGAGACCCTAGTTCAAGTCTCTGTTTTGCCTAATTCAGAGCAGGAACCTCAGCTTCCATATTCCTGATAAGTGCAGTAACCACAGGGCTGCTGGATATTCAGGGGTGAGTCTCTTTTGTTGGAAGTGTTCCACTCGTACAAATAATTAAATATTCATTTGGCTAGAGAAAGAGAGACTGATTCTATATCCTAGTGGTTACAGCACAGCAGGATCTTGAACCTGGGTCTCTCATCCCAGATGAATAACATGGAGAGACAGATGAGCAAGCGCACTCACAAGCTTTGACAGGAAATTCTATATCCAGGACCCATGAAACCTCTCTCAGTGAAAGTTTTGTTGAAACTGATAACTTTTCACAGGAACCTTTGTTTTTGACAAATCAACATTTTCCAATAATAAAACATTTTGTCAAAACATTCCTAGTTATTACCTATTTTACCTCACGACAATTTTGAACTTTGCCACACAAACCCTTGCTCACATGCGTAATCCCTATCCATGGGAGATGACCCGCTGAAGTCAATGGGACTCTCTCTGTGAATAAGGACTAGTCCTGTCTGCAGGAAAAAGGCTGAAGTGTAAATAAGCTGTCTTAATATTTTAATGTTTATTTATATCAGCCATTAAGTGCAGGTTTCAAAGCCTATGCATCAAAATGGTTTTTGCTTACAGAAATGGGTGGCATCTCATTTTTCACATGTACAAGTCAGTAATAATTAAAGCATGAAATCAGCATTGAAACAAGACTTCAAAGATTCACTTAAGCAACCAGATTTTCTTTAAGAGGCATAAAATTGAAAAATATGTTTAGCTAGGATATGTATTGTCAAGCTTCAATGTGAAAATTCAAAAAATGTATTTAATCAACATCTTCATGTAATATAAATAGTCTTTCTTTGACAGATGAAGACAAAAACACCCCAAAACTGCAGATGAATTATCTAGTCCCTAATGATTCGAAAACAATTACAGGATGCAGAACAATCTAGTTAAATTTTATTCAGAAGCTCACTACACTTGTGTTTTCTCTTATTTTTCTATCAATGAAACCCATGAGGTTTAAGAACAATTCATTATGTATGAGACCCAACTTGCAGTGCTTGACTGTTGATTAATAGGAAAGTTTGCTGTATGTACATTTGCAACGTTAGATGCATACAATATGCTAACTTATTCTTTCACTGAAGCTAATTATTTACAAAAATGACTACTTGAGACTACAATTTATTAAATGCATGCATCCAGTATCAATTTGGCCCCAAAAGACAGTCTGGAATGAAGATCTTTTACATGATGTGACAACTTCTAGAAACAGTGTTATTAATATTGTAAATGTGGCAAATAAAGAGTTCAAATAGCCTTATGTCTATGTTGTGTTTGTTTTTTACAACTGAATCAATGAACAAAGCAGCTTTTTAAAGTTTAAAACCCATGTGAAGCACATTCTTCTTACGTAGTTTAATTCAGCTTCTTATAAATGAAATGTCTGTACATTAGCAATAAAAGATTAAAAAAGGAGGAGAGTTGAAATAAATGGAAAACACACCCCAAACTTGAAATTATTGCTGAAGTACTTCCATTATAGTTCTTTCAAAGACTTTATTGGGAATGAGATTTGAACATTTACTGAAGAATATCTGTAAAAATTTTAAACTTGGTAAGAGTCATTCTGTGACACACTGCAAATTCTACTGAGGGGTTGTTTTTTTTTGTATTTACTCAAGTATCTTATTTCCCAGTGGATCTTTGTGGTTGGAAACTTTGCATTAATTAATATTCTCTCCTGCTTTGAGCAGGGGATTGGACTAGAGGACCTCCTGAGGTCCCTTCCAACTCTGATATTCTATGATTCTATGATTCATGTGAACACCCTGAAATAAGCAAGTATGCATCAGCCTAAATCAGAAATTTGGACATCATATATTTGAAAAGGGATTTCAAACACATGGAAGTTTCCCTTTATAGGCTACATGAAGGAAATATTTCAGTCTTCACACCAACTAGCCTTTACTGGTCTTCTGTAATGAGGACTCTGATCTTGCAAACATAAATATGGTTAACATGAGTAGTCTTATTGACTTCAGTGGGACTATTCACATGGTTAAGATTAAACAAGTGTGTTTTCAAGATCAAGGCATAAAACGTAGCGACCTACATCAGAATAAGTTGTTTAAGAGACCAGTCTCTGGGCAGCCACTGATCCTGTCACTTGGATGCTCAGAAAACTGTTGCCTAGATATCCTGTGCTGTTGGTGTGTGCCATAACGTACTCATTAGAGATCTGAGGAGAATCAGACTCCTGTCTTCACATGACCAGATAAGGAAAATCAATTTCAATGCCTAAAAGACTCAACTGAAAGTGCAGAAGGTCATTAAATGCTACCAATTGCTCTATGCCATTAGAGTGTTGATCGGAATCCTATACAGAGAGGCACAGATTTCAAACAAGATCCTGTCCTGGGAAACTGTATTGTAGGCCAATAGAGGAAATAAAACATCAATGGAGAGGTGGACTTTTTTTAATTTTTTGAATACAATATGTGTGTTCAAGAAAAACAAAACAATATCAGAGAGAGAGAGAGAGAGAGAGAGAGAGAGAGAGAGAGAGTGTGTGTGTGTGTGTGTGTGTGTGTGTGTGTGTGTGTGTGTGTGTGTGTGTAAGGTTGCAAAGCCAAGCATTACAAAAATTTCAATTTTTCCCTCCCACACCCACTCCCAGTCCTCCCTGCTTGCACACCCCCGCTCAAGATACTCATCCCAGTCTCTCCATTGCAGGTCTTCCACTCCCAGTCCACAGCACTTGCTCTAATCCTCCCACCTACTGGCTCCCAATTAGTTCTCTCCCCCATCTATGACTGTCTGATCTCAGTCTGCCCCACCCTTCCACCACTACCCAACACTGGGATCTTTTCATACAGTAGGAACATGAATGGATCATAGTATCTGGAGTTTGGTCAACATCTAGGTGGCCTGAGTGAAATATACACCTTGACTAGAGCTTATATTGTCATTTCTCTCATTTCTGTATCGAGATTCATTTCTCTCATTTCTGTATCGAGATAGTATCACAACAGGCTCTAGAAGTAATATGTGGCATTTACCTGGCACTTTCATAATCTCCAAAGCATTTTGAAAATATTCATACTTATAACATAATCCTCACAACACTTCTGAAAGTTAGGCATTATAAATCCTCATTTGCCAGATGGGGAAACTGAGGCAGAGAAGTTAAGGTTGAATGATCAAAAATGACCTCTAATATTGGGTATCCACCTTGATTCACTTTAGGACCTGGTTTCCGAGGTGATACATAACCAGAACTCCAACTAAAGTCAACAGCAGTTGCAGGTGCTCAGCCCTTGAAAACTAGCCAAAAATAAAGAAACCCCAAATTAGAGGCCACTTTCGAGAATTTGACAGGAAGGCTATTTTCAAACCTAGGTGCCTAAAGTCAGGCTTCTAAATCCATTACATAAAGTTTTCAGAAGTGTCGAACATCCACAAAACACACAGCAGTCGGTGGGAATTGCAGCTGCTTTGAAATTAGAACACTTATTTAGATGTCTAAATATAGATTACAAAGCCCAGCTTCTGGTGCCAAATTTTCAAAACTTTGTCCAAGGTGTCTTGATCAGGAACCACAAAAGGCATCAGTATCAAAGCCAAGATTAGGACTCAAGAGTTTCCGTCTCCCAGTCTGGTGCTCACACCGCTAAATCATGCCTCCTTCTAGTGACAAGGATTCAGCTGAGCTCGACATGGCACATGAATGTGCGGCAGATATTGCGGTTGAAAAACAAAAATGAGGTTCAGCTTTTGCCTTGCTGGTTAAGAACATTGGCTCTGCAGTGCTCTGAGCCCCTTCTAGCTAGAGGAGCATAGCAGTGTGCCCAGCGCTGTGACTTGGGTCTTCTTCTTAATATCCAACCGTAGGCAATTAAGCTAGCCCCTGTAAGCCGGTCGGTTCGGGCCTCGTCCCCCTCAGGTGCGGCGGGGAGCCAGGGCGCCTCCTTCTACGCAGCAGGACGGGTTCCACGCCGGTCCTGTACTCAAGAGTCGAGCAAATGAGGTCTATAGGCCCTGGCCCTTAGGCAGGGCGGGCAGCAAGCAGTTCAGGCTCTGGCCCTTTGGAGCAGGGCAAGGTGGTAGCAAAGTCTATAGGCCCTGGCCCTTAGGCAGGGCAGGGCACCAAACAAACTGTAGCACAGCTCAGGGTTCTGGGTGAAGGGGGAATTCTGCCCCCGGTTACAGGTGGCAGGGGGAACGCAGGCCCACCCACTCCTCTGCGTTCCAGCCCGGGGCCCTGGTAACGGCGGTCGCCGCTAAGGCGGTCAGTGGGGATCCGCACTGAAACACACTGACAGGGTGATCAGTAGGGCTCCCAACCGAAACACACTGACAGGGTGATCAGTAGGGCTTCCACCGAAACACACTGACAGGGTGGTCAGTGGGGATCCTGGCCGATGCACACGGCCATCGGCTCGGGGCCTTCTGCGGCCTGACTGTCGTCAGCCGCCCCCGGGCTGCTTCCAACTTCCCCATCCCCGGTACCTGTCCTCCGTCGGCGTAACTCGGAGGGTCCCAGACCATAGATTCCTCGGAGAACTGGGGGGAAGCAGGCTCTGGCGGCTCCTCCGGCCAGCGGGTGCAGGGTAGTTCAGGCTGAGGGTCCTCAGGATACCCGGTACGGGGCAGGTCCGGCCAGCGCTCCTCTGGATACCGGGCCCGAGGTAGGTCCGGCCAGCGCTCCTCGGGATAGTGAGCACAAGGCAAGCTGGGCCGAGCGGGAGCTCGGGCCTCCACGTCTGTACTCTTTGGCATCCTGGGCTTAACTGAGCTCTGGGCCCTGGCTTTTATACTTCCTGTCCCGCCCCTTGACTTCCGGGGGGCGGGAACAGGTGGTACTGGCTCCACCCACGGAGGTGCCTGCTCTGGCTCTTCCTCCTCAGGTGCGGCGGGGAGCCAGGGCGCCTCCTTACAGCCCCATATCTGACTTGGAAAAAATCCAACGTTTTGCAATTGCTTTCTTCATACAACTTCCCCTTTTCCTGAAATTTCTGCTCATTTTAGATTTTTGCAGCCTTTCATTGTGTACCAGCCAGTCATCCACTTGCATGGCAAAAGACAACAGTTATGAGAATGCCAAGTTCTCATTAGGTAAAGCTCCATTGTGCCACTTTTCTCGATAATTTATTTGAAATCAAACTTGCCTATGGGTCCTACAGAGTGCTGCGGTTTTAATCAGAAAAACAATAAATCAGAAAGAAAACCAAATATTCATTTTTCATTTTAAATTGCTTGAAGATCCTAACTGGATTAAGACATTATCAAAGTTCTGAGTTCATGTGAAGAGTGGCTAGAATTACTAAGCTCACTTTTTAGAAAACAGGATGTTCAGGGTGAGTAAAAGAAAAACTTTGGTTTTATTGCATTTTTTTTTTTAAAAAGGAATAGCGATTATGAGCTAAATCCCACTATACCTACTCACATGACTGATCACACTGATTCAAACAGACTTAAAGGGTGTGAAGTGATCGGGATGTGGGCCTCCTTAAAAAATCTTTTGAGTGTTTAGGGCACTCACAAATCTTCTCTTCTTCCTCTTAACAAATAAGGGACACCCCAACTGCTTCTGTTGACCAGCAGAAACATCCAAGAGAGGTGAGGCAGTGCTTGCTGCAAGACAGCAGACATACTGCTTTGTCAGCTGCTGGTGGCAGCCTAAGAGTTCTGTAGTGGGTATAGGGAGAAAGGCGGCTAGACATCTGTAATACTGGAGTCACAAACAGGGAGAAGCAAGCTCATCTTTCCCAAAAAGGGATCTCAAACCTAAGGTATGTATACTGCTGAGAAGCTCAGTGAGTCAATATAAAGCAAAAAATTGACAATAGGCACTGACCACAACCAACTAACGTGTTTTTGAATACCACAGTCCTTGTTTGCACCGGGTTCTACATGTGTTAATTAACATGCCTTAGCTACCATTTGCCAAAGACACATTCATTTTCAGTGTCTAGACTAGGCTTAGGAGAAATCCTGATGGTTTGAGCAAAGAGTTGGTCAGATATGGGGCTGTCCATGACTTTCTAAACTTCCCACACGCTCTACATGGAGGACCAAGTCCTTAGGCATAATCAGTCAAGGATTCCAGATCATGGTAGAGGGGACAGACCTCTCAGAAGGTTCTTCAAAAGGTTACTTCCAATGAGTTAGTGGGTTGCTGAGTTTTTTTTTTTTTAATCATCTCAACACATTTCTACAGAACTTTCAGTCTTTATTGATCCTTCAATTACATTTGCAACTCACTAGATGTTGGCAGGACTATTGTTTCCCCAAAATGTTAATACCGACTGAAAAATGCACTCTGCAGCCTACCATTTAGTCCTCAAATACACATCACAGAAGTCTGTGGTTCAACATCAGTTATCATAAGCAGGAATAACAAGCCGTAAAGCATTTATTTGTAGTCTTTGAACACGTTGCAGATCTGCGGACCTGTGTATTTTCCAAGGGTCCGTGTAACTGCACCCTCACTATTTCATGTGCAAAACCATTCACTGTGCTTGTATATAGCTCAACTGCATCTACATATGTGGGGGAATTTGAGTATACAAATCAGCATTTGAGTAAGCGTACTGCGGTCCTCATTCAGGAAGCTCTCTGAAAGCAGTGAAGTCCTTCAGCCAGACAAAGGGATTTGCTGGGGAGTGAGGTAAGGCTGTGAAACATGCTGCCTTCAGTGCTTCCAGCTTATGCCAGTTGAGATCCTCAACTTCAATTCCCTGCATGGCAGCACACTAGGCCACCAGATCACCTAAGTGTACTGTGTATGTTATTTACATCTTACTTAAGCTGAAAGAAAAGCTTCACTTTTCTTCTAGTTACTAAGCAGTCTCCCATCACTGTACTGAAAACAGTAGGGCGCATCGACAAAACCAATAAAGGAACTGTTTTATAAAACATTTATAGTTAATTATCATTAAAATAAGATTCTGTAAACTCCAATGCCAAAAGAGGCCTCCAAAAGACTGGGTATTTAGGTATACTTTAACCAAACCTTTTCAGCCAGACTCCCCTGTTCATGAGTCTATCCCTACAAACTGTTTTCCAGCCCGTGCCCTGATTCCTTCCTCATCAGTCTTGCCTATAGCTCCCTACCCATGGGAATCTGCAGGGCTCATCAGGTCTTAAAGTCTGTCTGCTGGGCCCCATCTCTTCAAACGTTTCAGCACAGTTGTGCTCTGGTATGCATGGTATGACTCTGAAGTTCTGAAATCTTACATGCTCTCTGGAGTTCAACTAAGTGGGAAGTCTCAGACAGATGGAAAGTTGAGAGGGAGGCTGCCCTAGCTGCTGGGATGCAGAAACATTCTAAGAAGAAAGCCGTATTTGGATTTGAGGAGGGAATCTGAGGGTATGGTGGGTAGGTGAAGGTGATGTAATAGAAGGATTGAAGGGGTAAAAAAGCAGGGAGATTTTATCTAGATTTTGGCAAGTCTTTTTGCACTTTGTCCAAACTACATAATCTGGCAGATCTCGGTGCAAGATAGATTTATCCTGTATTCCACTGATGAAAAAAGAGAAAATGAAAAATATAAGCAAATAATGAGTCACTGGCAGCATATGACTTCTATGGCAGAAGATAAATTTTCTAACTGTTGAATACCAGGGACATAGGTGCTGGAACTAAGGATGGTGCTGTATCCCCTGGCTTGAAGTGATTTCCGTCACATACAGTTTGGTTCGATGGCTCTCAGTACCCTCACTATACAAATTGTTCCAGCATCCCAACCAGGGAAATGTATATAACATTATAAACTCCATTAATTCCTCCCCTACTTTAAAAGCTTCATATTTCTCTCTTGCACCTCAATTCAAGTGAACTTTTCCCCTTTATGATGGTCATATAGACATGGTTCTCTATTCAGAAATTCTGCTAAAATACTGCACTACAACTTAGTTAGATCCTCCAGGTAGTTCAAGAAAAAAGGTAAAGTGGTGCACCAGTACTCGTACTCCTAATTATGAGCTCTTTTTGATCTATGAATACAGTCATATGAATATCTTCTTCTTTACCCGAAGGTCTGGGGAAGGGCAGCTTTCAAGGCTCATGCAATTTATTGTTGAAGCATGGTACAACTTGATGCATTCAGTACCTCTCTGAGTTGGATGAAACCCTCCACCAGCCTGTGGACAAAAATCCACTCTTAAAAGTGTATATGGGAAGTCACCAGAGACGGTAATCTGGAATTCAATAAAAGTTCCAGTTTATGGTCCTGATCCTGCTGTACTAGCAGTCTCTTAAGTCATACAAAGTTCCACTGAAGTTAACAGGACTCAACATGGTTGTACGAGTGTAGCTACTTGGATCAGGACCTATACCTGTGAGGTGATGCAACATCATAATATTTGTTACTCTGCATTTTATATGATGGCTAAATATTTTCTGAAGTACAGCAGCATCTTTTTTCAGAAAAGGTGCATTGTGCCTAGAGGTTGTTCTCCACTGGGCTTTAGGTGAATCTGTGTTGCAGTTCCATTAACTTGTTTACTATCTCATTAATAAATAACCTTGCCACGTAAGTGCCTTTCCTGAAAATTGGCTTGTTCTATTCCATATAAATAATACACATTTCTCTGTTATCAGGTATGGTAGGTTTTTTTCTTTGCCTATGTATGGCATGTGAAATGAGACAATGTGGCAATTTAATCTAGGAAGCAGTTTATGTAACACTTCCTCAACATACCTTGTCTTTGGTCATATTTACTACAGCAGCTGGAATATATTAACTGGCTAGCATACCATAAAATAATGTATTTAATAACTGACACAAGTATATTGACCATATGTCAATAATAAAAAAAATCTTAAGGAACTATTAAATGGATAGTTATTGTAATTGTGTTTTAAAGCACTGAGGTCATATTTAATTTTGAATCCAAGCTCTTAAAATGTGTTTTTTGGCAAAAGCACAGTAATAAAAAAACTTAATAGAAAAAAATGAAAATTATTACTATAAATCTTTTTCCAGATTACTAACACTGTAATAAACAAACTGACTAAAACTTTACTTGATTTAATCAGAAATATTGTCACTGGTATTGAAAATACTAAGTTAAAGGGTGATATTTAGTTCTTTTGACTTGTGCAGTTGCCTGTCTCCCCACATTTCAGCCCTTACTTCCGCCCTGTAATTGGCCACTATCCCAGAAACTACTGTCTTCAGTTCAGGGTTATCAAACTCCACTTAGTTCCACCCTCCATCTTTCCCAATCAAAGGCGACGTAACTGAAGAAATTTAGTTATGCTACACACATGTGCAGAAAGAGAGAAGTGTTTATTTTATCACAAAAAAGCCAGGCCACATATTCCTGCTAGATTATTTTCATGCTCCTAGACTGTCTTTGCTGGGGAATAATGTCTGTGTCAAGAGCAATGATGCCCAAACTTTTCCTGTCATGCCATCCCTTACCAGTAACGGAATCTGTCTGCACCCCCACCCCCATTACTGCACAGTTGGCTCTGCAGAGGAGCTTGGGCTGAAGGTAGAGCTGGTGGCTGAATTGGGGATGGAAGAGGAGCTGCGGCTAGAGGTGGAGCTGGCCTGGGGTGGGGAGCGGAGCTGTGGCTTGGGGTGGAGCTGGGCTAGGTGGTGTTCCCTCCCCGCCACCCATGGGTGAGCAGGTCCTTACGTGGGAATTATCAAAGGATATGTCTACAGCTTTGTCTTGACTAGAATGTGTTAGCTAGCATACTCTAATGAAGACGGTCTAAATTCCGTGTAGACAAGGCAATATGTACTTTAGCATATGCTCATTTGGTAGAACTGAAATACAATTTTCCTTTCTTTTAAAGGGAAACTAAATTTAAAATCTAACAGTGAAGAATGTGAAATCAAGGGCTCAACATTCAAGAAATTCTAAAAGATAGTGTCTCTAATGCAATGTAACTCATCAGCATTCCACATCCCATGGTATATATTTTATGACATTTACTAAGTGCACATCTAACAACAGGTATATAAGTTATATATCTGAAATGTGCTACATTAATGTTGCAGGTAAAAATCTTAATTTCTTAAATTTTGAGAACATTTCACATCTTGTACAGTATCAATATTAGATTAACTTCCCTTATTGAAAAAAAATAGGAAAAGAAAATTCGGCAGCTATTTGGGTTCTATAGCTTTGAAAGCGGAACTTGCAATTTTCTTGAACCACAGTTATTTTACTTTCAAAGCTTAAAAAGTCAGCATATTTCACCAGGAATGCACATAAATTTCTTTTTCTGGAGCAGATATATTGACAGAGCTGCAAAAGGTTTATTAAGCATATTTAAAGCTGCAAAACTATAATAAGCTGCATAGTCCAGAGTTAAATTGCTCAGTGCACTTATCCTAACACCCCTTGCTCCAGAGTTAGCTCAGGAGCTTACTAATGATCTCCTGTTTCAGCACCTGAGCATGTACATTTTTGTAATCAAATAGTTGAAAAGATAGCTCCTATGCATACATACATAATGCATCCCTCTTTAAAGGCCTGATCCCGAGATATATTGAACTGAGTGCCATGCTATCAAAATAAATAGAATTTCAAGACATCAGGTTCACTACAGCATCTCTATCATCTCTGATAGCTGCACTACACAGCTATCATCTCTGTCTCGTTCAGTCACCATCCTTCTAGAATCTAATAAA
>NC_133783.1:41064356-41081856 GCF_003597395.2 Chelonoidis abingdonii
CCATGTCATACAATATCTATTTGCTGACACCAATCAATAAGTTATACAAAGGTTACAGCCCTAAAGGCTAGGTCAACTTGCATTACAAAACAATTTCACTATAGAGCAACTAGCTCATTTTCATTACCTAATTGTTTTATAATTAAAGATTTAAGTATTTTAGGTCAAATCGAGAATTAATTTTGAATGTCCAGTCCCCTATGCAGGTCCCATGTCATTAATTTTTGTGCTATTAAATCTTACTCTGTTTATTTGCCACAGCCTAATAAAATGACTTAGAAATGACCAGTCCCAAACTGGGAAATGGTGATCTATATTTTTATGTATGTTTATATTTTGGTTAAGTATGCCTCAATAAAACCTATTTTTTCTAGTCAAACTGTTTTTCCCTGATGTTTTAAAGAATTTTCCTCTGATGTTACTTAATAAGAATTGACATGTGCTAGCTTTACTGCCAGGGTGGAAGAGCACATAACTAAAACATGAAGAAAAAGTACATTACTAAGTATTATGGAGTAACCAATGGATTTATGTACATGAAAACTTACAGGAAAATATACTGGTCTATCTACAACATTGTACTGCATATGCAATAGCTAGATAGTCTGTGTGCAACCAATAATTAAAATATCGAAGAGTTCTCATCTGTAAGAGGCTATGACTGCTTTTTGAACAAGTATCTGGCTACCTTTAAAAGCACAGCCATTAATGAAATTACTTAGCATAAGTGAAACATAAATAATATAAAATGTCTAGAAAACCATCAATTGTACTTCTTTCCTCTAAAGCAGCTTAATTTTCCCTTTTATCCTATCACACAAAATGATTTTTTTAAAAATATGAAATACAGTAAAAATGTTTCTTCTTTTATCCTTTTTTTTATTTGATGTCCAGCCTTCCTAAGAGGATACCTTCTTGACAATAATGAATGAGGATGATGGAATAAGCCACAATAGTTAAAGTAGCTTCAGTATTCATAACCTGTCAGAGTAACTTTATGACCTAGCAATGAGCTGCTATAATTCCAGTAATGACCTGCAGATGCCAAAATAATCTAAATTTATCACTCTTCTTTTGGTCAACAACTATGCTCCACCATTGAGGAAAAACACGCTCCTTTCTTCCTTGTGGTTATCAAATCTGGAAACTCACTGCACAAGAATTCCTGTTTGACTCTCAGTGATTCTGACAGTGTTCCAATTCCCCCACCCCCATCCTAAGCAAAAGATTGAGTCACTAGCATTAGCACTGGTGAACTGAACCACAGTTTTGACTGTAGAGAAGTGTTTTTGCTGGTTCTCTAGACCTACAAGTTAATATTTTTAACAGTGCAACAGCTAAGAAACAGCCACTTTAATAGCTTTACAGCATGGAGCCTCACACAGGCATTTTGTTGGAACTGTGTGCTATATGTGGGATATGAGGCACAGTGTAGTATACAAACACGTTAGGTTTTGTTTTCAAGAGGACCTCAGTTTCAGTTCTGTTTTAGATTTATTTTAGATCACAATGGGATTCAAATGCTGTGAATTTAAAGCCTGCTTTACTTTTGAATTACAGAGCCAATGACTGTGCAGGTTACCACTGTCTGTGCCTCTGAAAAACAACAGCTGAGACAAATGGGTGCTAGAGTAAGAAATTAATATTACTTGAAACAGAAGGTATACTGCTTTCTCCACAACCCTCCCACCTTCCATAGCCGCACCCTGGATCCATCAGGTTTTAAAACATCTGCCTATGGAAGCAAAGGACAACCTAGCCTTTATTTATTTAAATGTTTTCTTGCAGCAGAAAAACATTTCATTTTGTTGGATGTTCTCTCTACAGACAGGAAATTTATTGATAGACCTATCTGTACTGTCCATGTATTTTTCAAGTTAATTCTAAACAAGCTAAAAGTGATTTTGTTTATTAAAATGTTTATCTTTTATTCAAACTTTATTTTCTATTTTCAATAATATGAATGCCTTATATAGATGAGCTTCACATTTAGCTTTTAAGCATTTTTTTTCTTTAGGCTTTCATATACACTCTTGAGTCCCAATGAAATTAGCATGGTAAGTGTGCAAGTGAATGACACCAACTTTTCCTGAATGTATGCTGAAGATCTTCTGAATTAGGAATGCTTCCACAATGGAATATTTTTAAATGAAGTTCTGCTTGACCATAAGGTCCAGCTTGTGTTTGTTCTTCTCTCTCACTAGATATTCCCATGAACCGAGTAACAATTCTTCTTCTTATCCCTCTGGTCTCTCCAATCCCCTGTTGTAACAATCATCAGTTTATTCCTTCAGAAGGAACATGGACAACACAGACATCTACCGTTGAACTTAGCCAACCAGATGTTCCTACATTCAACATATGTTTCTGAAGATGGGGTTTTGAAAAAATTAGGATATAGAGTCAAAAAGGAGCATGAACTTCATATAGACTAACATACAACAAAATATGCTAAAATTATATTAAAAAACAACAAAAACTAGTAGCCTATTAATACCAGAAGCTGCTGCCCTGGAGCACCTAAACTGAAACTGACTCAGAATCTGTGGAATAACTGACTTTGGATAAGTTGGTGAGCATGTGACATAAGAGTCAAATCATAGATTATTACGGTTGGAAGGGACCTCAGGAGATCATGTAGTCCAACTCTGTGCTCCAAGTAGGACCAATCCCCAAACCCCTTAATGGCCCCCTTAAGGATTGAACTCACAACCCCGGGTTTAGCAGGCCAATGCTCAAACCACTGAGCTATCCCTCGGCCCCAGATACAATGGGGTATTTAGTAGACTAATACCAACTTTGTACGGAGTTTCTCAATCCTGCAACCAGTAAACCTCATTCAAATTCCAGTGGGAGCAGGACTGGGTCCTTACTCAAAACATACTTCCCATAGGACAATGGAATCTGGCAGCAAAAAACAAAACAAAACAAACAAAACCTCTCTCCAGCCCAAAAAACCCAATCCCAAAATAACAATGGACCAGGCCTCAGCCTCCTAGAGGAGAACAGTTTCTACACTTTATCTGCTACTGAATTGTCAGTGGAGCACACTGGCTTCATATTTTTACAGTTTTCTTCATAACTAGGACTAGACACTTAGCATTTGTTTTTAAATACCTGTAGAACCTGTAGAAGTAAACGAATCTGTTCATACTCACCCTGTGAATGTTTTTCACATGGTCGAATGGAGGTGGATTTTGCAAGGTTGATATAGAGATATAACTACAGGTAAAGAAAACTGATAGCTAGAGAAGCCAATGAAGTTACTCTAGCTTTTGCAGCAAGTGCTATTGCATTGTAAAGTTAGGAAACAGAATTTACAGATACTGAACCCCCCCCACCTAGTCTATACATCTCTTTTTAACAAAAAAGAGTATGATCTACTCCAAAACACCGTAACAATTTAAGACTCCAAAGCAATCTTCATTAACATCATATATAATGACAGCCCTGCATCTTTAAGCGGGGTAGAGAGGTAGGGGTGGTAATTTGTCTGGCTGGCCAAATGAAGGGAACAGTGCTTTATGGTGGGGGGTGGGGAGGGGAGATGAAAACTTCTGCAGAAGGATCGGCATGGTCACTGACTCATCCCCTAGAAATACAGGGTTTAAAAAGGACAGCTCTGCACCAGAAGCCTCCCTTTAACATGGAGCAGACTGAAACAGGGCCCACCTTCCCTTCCATGTAGGTGGTAAAATACCAGGTTTGGTCAAGACCATCTGTGGGCATTATGCTGGCTGCCCCTTTTTTAGGGGGACTGGGAAGTATTTTTTCCCTTACCACCACACTGGCTTGAGTGCAGTTGCTATATAATGAACCCTTTCCACAATATTGTATCCGGATCTGGGAAAACGCGAACCCTCCCAACTCCAAATAACTACTATACACCTCTAAATTTGTGACATGACATCCAACTGATCCAAAAATAAATAAATAATTTACTCTGATAATTAATCAGACTCTATTAATTATTTCTATTTCAGTGTGCCTAAAAATCACCAATCCATAGTGAGGACTCCATTATGCTAAATAGGCATGGTGTACAATATAGAGCTATCACTATAAAATATATTTCATATTCTGATTTATGCATGTTAAAAGTTGTAAAGCTTGATATCTTGTCTTTTCCCTTGTTCTGCGTATGCTTGATGACAAGTAAAGGTTGTTTGAAAACATGGCTTTCTGCCCAAATATGAAACACTAAGTCACAAAGAAGGTTTCTATGGTGACAGTAGACTAAAAATAAAAGTAGGATTTATAAAGTTATCGGGATGGCAGAAATGTAAAGAAGTATTTATTAAAAAAGTGTGTTAAAAAGAAATTAGATTGTATTGGGCAGAGTTCAGAAATGAAACTGTGGGAGAGAAAACAGGAAGCTAACAGAAGTATTTTTGGATGCTGTACTTTTAGCCATCAGAGGAGATTAAAGCCTAATCCAGTGAGGTATGTTAGTATCTAAAATAATACATTCCTCTTCCTCAAAGAAATGGGCAATGGTTGTTGAACTGCACAGGAGGAGCAACAAAAAATCAAACTACCTCTCCTGGAATTTAGACAAAAAGTTACATATAGCCACAGAAAAAGTAGATCATAAATTGTCTGGGGCAAGGTCCATATTTTTTTTCTCTCTGTCTTTAAAGAGGCCTAAAGGCGTTTTTAAATATTGTAATTTGTATTTCGATTTAACAATATTAAATGTAAAAAACAACTGACATAAAACAAAAGCAAAATTATCAAGGCTGGGGCTTCAGTCTCCACCTTAAGTATTGCTTAAGTCTGAACACCCTGAGTGAGCTTAAAGGCCATCTGTACTCTCTTAGCTATCTACAAAAAGGTGACTTTAAAATAAAATGTTAGCTCTAATGTGGAATATTCGTACTTCTGTTTATTTGAACATATCTTTTTGAGGTTTAATAGACTTCCAAATCAGGCTGGATGGCAGCTCTGTGTTAAGCAAGCAGAGCCAGATTTTTAATAGTTGTTATATACTCATTCATTGTTAAATAAATAATGCTAGTGGCCTTGGAACTAATCTGCACTATGTGTTACTTTTAGTTATTTTACCATGAACGAGTGTGATCGTTTGTGATCTCCAGAGAGTTCAGCCAAGAATCTAACTCCATAATGCTGCCAATATATGGCAAGATCTGTTCCATCACCCAGCAAATGCATTTGGAAAATAAACCAGGCACTTGAGACAGCTACACTTGAGTATTTTCTTAAATAAGAACATGAAATCATCAAAGCTAAGGATTTTTCTTGTTATAACCACAAAATCCAAAGCAAATATATTAAAAAAAATTAATATATTAAAAAAAATTAATATCACAGACAGAACTTAAAAGAAACAATTCAAGCTACGCATAAGATAGATTTGGGAAACCCTAAAAATGACAATTTACAGTCATCTACAGGGCACACTTTCCATGAAGGGCATGATAAGATTAAAATACTGAAAGAGTACAGAGTCAGGTTACATGTAGGCTTTATAATGTTAACAGTGATGGGACCATAATGAGTAATTCAGCCTAATACATAAAGCGTGACATTGCAATATGGAATTCATTTTATTTCCCAGCAACAGAACTTGCATTCTTGAAAACAGTTTCCGACAGCACACAAACAAAATGCCAGAAGTATACAAGAAGATATTTTTCACAAAAATGTCAATTTCCCTTATCTTTTTTTAAAAGATATCTTAAAGGGTAAATGAACAAATTCCAGTGAGTTAACAGGAGTTATACACTGATTTAAAAATGTCTCAATTGTATTATTGAATTCAGATTAAAAAAAATCACAAGCTCAGTTTCTGCTGCTGTGTTTCATAGTTTTAATTCTCTTTGGTGATCCTTATGTCTTGCTTTTGGTGAATTAGCACCTTCAGAGCAGACACAATGTATCTACCACATCAAGGGTCACCATGAGAGAAATCTTTGTTCAGAAGAGGTCAATGGCATATGCTTGCTATAACAAAATTCTTCAAAGCTCAGGGGCAATCACCTGTAGGAATCATCCCTGTCTGCTGCATCACTGTTTAGAAACGCTCTTAATTTCAGTGCTATAAAAAAAATAGTTCCCATATATCCAGTGGGACTAAATAAATTCACCCTCTAGCTGAGCCATCTTATTGGTTAAATCAGATACAATTACAAATAAATAAACAAACAAATAAAAAATCCTGATGACAAACACTATACGTATTTGTCTATCACACATGCATATTTATATATACACAGATATTTTTGACTCAAGGGAAGCCATATAAATAAACCAAACTGTGGAAAGCTTCAGCAGTGTCTGTTGATAGTTGAATTTATAAAGCTAATATAAACTTTGTACAGATGGAAACAGCAAGAACCCTTTCGAAACCCTCAGAATTTTTGTTATGATGTACCAAAGATACAGATTCAAATAACAATTTTGTACTCTTTTAAAATACAAAAGTGATCAAAGATTTGCATCTGTTGTGAGAAATTATAAATATATTTCCCTGAACTAGCATTGCTAGTGGACACAGTAGACATAAGCGCAGTTCTTCACCTAATCTGGTATCTTTAATACAAGCTAAAAATAAACATTAGCAAGCATAAGCCAGTAGTAATGTGCCACTGGCCATTTCTAGGGGGGGAAAAACCTGGCACTTTACCATAAAATGTATTGAACACTGCGTATCGACCACAATCCTGCATTTACAATGGACAGTATCCTGCTCTAGTAAAAATGAATATTTTACAGTCTCAGTCACGAGCAAATGACTATAATTAGTTCCACTGCAGATATATATTCTGAAACTGCAGGCTATTTAGATGCTCAGTCAGTCTAGTAGGCCGTTTAATATTTTCATCTACCCTACCATTATGAACACTTTGCACAGTACTTTTGATATGACAGCTCACTTACTACATATCTCAACATTTCCTGTTTTCCATGCAAATTGATGTAGCATGCACAGTTATGGATCATACATAATTTTCCAGTTTAAGTCAGAGTAGAATCAATCTGTACAAAGTGTTTTTAATTTAAAAATCATTGTGGTTCTATGTGTACATAATGTCTGTTTGTTTATGGTACTCTAGACAAGTGCTCTATGAGAATGCAAATAGGCTCAAAAATCAATTGTTGACAAAAAATTCCTTCTTGCTCATGTACTGACAAATACATATGCACATCTATGTTCTCAGTAGTACTACTTGGTAATACTTTGCTGCAACTGAATACCTCAAAGTAAAATGATATGGTCTTATATTTATATAAAATTTTCCCCATAAAAATTCAAAGCACCTGGCAAATATTTCCAAGAGAACACTTGCTTCCAACTGCTCTCAAAAGGGTGTGCAAAATCCAGTCGATAAATAAATTAAATAAATAAAAAATAGTGGGGGAAGAAGGGCACAGAGACTCTGCAGAGGCCCTCTGCTTATTATTACCAGGTTTTAAAGAGTGGAGGGCCTCTTATGTTCTCCCATCAGATACATTGGCCAGGCCCTTGCTCCACCCCACAGCCTCTATGCAATGGGTTTGGAGACTAGTGATATAAAGCAGCTCTCTGCACAATGTGTGGGCAGCACAGTTTTAATGGCTGGAATTCTCCACACAATGGGACTCTATCAGCTCTGCTGCCTTTTAACTTTCTTGTGGCTCTTCTGTCAGCAGCAGTATTTTGCTCCTAACAGAGCGGCAAGGCTCTTCTGTTAACCTAAACTCTAAGCAGGTGTAAAGACCCTGTATAAAACTGCTGAATTTCTGTGGACGCTTTGTGGTAAGTAGAGTTGGCGACATGGGATAAAAGGGAAGTGGAAATAGCTCTTAGGAAGAGGAAACTAAGGGAGTTAGATGACAGAGGAAATCCTAGAAGAAAACCCTAGGAACCAAGTTCTAAGTGGAAAAAAGTGAAATTTATGATGAATTGCACAAAGGCACAGAGAACAGAATTTGGACATTTACTCACAGTGTAACTCACTGGAAAAAATACACGGAAAGTGTAATTACCTATGTCAGCTGAAGATTGCTATTTGCTGTAAAAAAGTTTATTTCAAATACTTCTGTGAGCGTGCACTGTCTTGTGTTATTGATACAGTCACATCCTTTTGCAATTTTTGATCAAGTGTATGCACTGATTTGACAAGCCCTTCCACACTCATTCTTTATAAACCGAATTTCATATTTCCATAGTGAGACGGATTATTAAATCATGTGGATTGCCATACTACATAAAAATCTAAACTAAAATATTCTGTATCTCCGTATTTGTGAACTACACTGCATGAGAGGATAGCAACTAATCTTTGATTGTACATGATGAGCAGAACAAAAATAAATAGGCCAGATAAAATGCATCAGCAAAACATTCCTCCATTTTGAAACAGGTAGAATTCTGGGCTCAGATCCTGAACTGTCACCAAGCTATGTTTTGTGTAGCTCAATTTGGGGGGAAGTGTGTGTAAGAGTGTGTGGGGGGAGGGTGGAGGGGGCATGTCATTTTGCATTCTATTCCTCCATAAGTTAAACCTCTGATTTGTTAAATTAATTTTATATTCCAAGTACAATCTCAATTGATTAGATCTATCAATAGGGGAAGTGACTGGGATGGATGTGTGACAAAGGTAAAATATCATAAAATGCTGTTTTATATTCTTTAGTCCATGTTTTGATTCTATTGATGAAGTAAAGTGATCCACTGAGGGCTATCAAGATTTCTAACTGTATATCAAACAGAAGCTGAAAGCGTGAGCCTCTTTGCTATATACCAGTAGTTAAACTGAGTGGAGGAGAAAATGTAATTTATTACATTAATAAGGAGTGCGACTTGTAGAACCATACAGAGTGTATGAAACATTTTGTCTCTAGGCCATGTTTTCTAGTATTGTGAAAACAAAATGTTCACTCCACACAGTCAAATGCCTTCTCTGTACTCAGTGAAACAATCATTTTACTACATTTAACAACATACATTCTACAGGATCAGGAGAGATTACTAGTAGCTTTTCTACCTTTTGCAAAAACTACTTAGTCTGTGTTAATAGTATGAAGAGATATCTTGAAGTAATCTGGACAGAATGTTCATATTAAAATTAACTAAAAGCATGTGACTGCTTTTTTGTTGCTGTTGTTTAAAACCCAGTTGAAGGATGACTATCATTAAGCAGTAGAATTTTTGTATTATATGACTCTAGGCACATATTAAACAGGAAAAGTAGTAACTCATTTGCAAAACTCCAAAAAATCTATAGTACTAGCAGTGTGTAATATATATATATTACACTTGCTAGAGTGGAGAAAGGGAGAAAACAGATTTCATGGGAGGGCAAATGAGAATTACAACTGCAATTGTTTTATTACACACAACTTAAGCAAAATGTTTAAGCAACTTAAGCAAAATTATAGTTATGAATTACTGTGATTAATGTTACTTGTTTCCTTCAGCTTTACCTAGCAATGCGTGTATTTATCAATGAAGTTTGATATACACTTAAGCTTTTATATGCAATGCAGTGTGAAACGGATTTATATAAGGCACAGCAAAAGAAAATAAGTGATGGAAAAATGAACTGAACATAATAAACATAAAAATATCCAGTGAGATTATTCATCTGTCCTATATATTGCTTTTCAGCACAGAGAATATTTGGATAAGAATATACACCGCTAAGGTAGAACATTGTCATAGACTAGGGTCTGACAAGAAGAGAATAAAATCCCACCACAATTACTGCTCCTTTAAATTAAAACAAAAAGTCTTCAACACACTTAGAAAACCTTGCATAACCTCAAATGCCTCTTCCTGACTCAAGCCTCTGCACGACACTGCTCTGCTTATATCTTATCTATGCACATTCCCCACCTGGCCCTCTCAATCTACCCAATTTTCCTGTTCAGTTGCTGTTCCCATCTCCTCCTCTGATGCACATCCTCATCTGCTGCTCCTCATATATTTGGAACCACCACCCATTGCCTGTGAACACATTATCCTCATTTTCATTCAAATATCCCCTCAAATTATACCACTTTTGACTGAATTTCCACTTGTCTTCCAGTTCTATGTTTATTACTCCCTTCTTGTCCTCTCTTAGTTTCTGCTTAATACTGATGATAAAATATGATTTGCTTTCTTCTTGATACATGGATGACTTGTCTACTTAAAGCTTCTTCCTTTCTTTTCCTAGTTGAAATATTTTTCAACTTTATGAAAAGTACACCATGCTCAATTACTTAAAGATTCTAATTTGATCTTCTTTATTATGAAATCAGCAAAAGCAGAGAAAAACAAATGCACTAATCTTGACAGGTTTGTGACATCATATAATAAGGAATGATAGACAGCTATTCTTTTACCTCCTCTCCTCTTCCCCTTACAACATAATTAATCAGCAATATACCTACACTGGAAATAAAGGGAATACAGCTCTATTTATACCATATAGTGAACAAACAGTAAACTCACATTAATCACATATCAGAGGGGTAGCTATGTTAGTCTGGATCTGTAAAAGCAGCAAAGAGTCCTGTGGCACCTTATAGACTAACAGACGTACTGGAGCATGAGCTTTTGTGGGTGAATACCCACTTCGTCGGATGCATGTAGTGGAAATTTCCAGAGGCAGGTATAAATATGCAAGCAAGAATCAGGCTAGAGATAACGAGATTAGTTCAATCAAGGAGGATGAGGCCCTCTTCTAGCAGTAGAAATTGCTTTTGTAGTTGGCTAGCCATTCACAGTCCTTTGTTTAATCTGACAGCTGATGTGTCAATTTGCAGATAACGAAGGCTCAGCAGTTTTCTCCCTTCAACTGGTCCTAGTTTTTTTGCTGGCGGATGGTTACCTTTAAATCTGCTATTGTGTGTCCAGGGAGATTGAAGTGTTCTTCTTTTTGTATATTGCCATTCCTAATATCTGATTTGTGTCCATTTATCCTTTTCCGTAGAGACTGTCCAGTTTGGCCGATGTACATAGCAGAGGGGCATTGCTGGCATATGATGGCGTATATTACATTGGTGGACGTGCAGGTGAATGAACCAGTGATGGTGTGGCAGATCTGGATAGGTCCTGTGATGGTGTCGCTGGTGTAGATATGTTGGCATCAGGGTTTGTTGCATGGATTGGTTCCTGAGTTAGAGCTACTATGGTGTGGTATCTAGTTACTGGTGAAAATATGCTTCAGTTGGAGGGTTGTCTGTGGGCGAGGATTGGCCTGCCACTCAAGGACTGTGAAAGTGAGGGATCATTCTCCAGGATGGGTTGTAGATCACTGATGATGCGTTGGAGAGGTTTTAGCTGGGGGCTGTATGTGATGCCTCTGGAAATTTCCACTACATGCATCCGACGAAGTGGGTATTCACCCACGAAAGCTCATGCTCCAATACGCCTGTTAGTCTATAAGGTGCCACAGGACACTTTGTTGCTTTTATTAATCACATATACTGCAAATCACAGAAAGCAGTGACATCATATTCAGAGGGGACAGTCTTTACAATCAAGTGTAATACCTTACTGTACCTGGTAGAATTGAAAAATGCTTCTCTCTATCTCTGAAGGAAATATAACAACATGTAACTCCTCCTATAATTAAGCATTTTACTTACATGGTATCCTGTCAACCCAAAAGGAACGTATGTTCAATATAACAAGATCAGGGTGTCTAGTCCCCCTTTGGCATCACTTAGTACTTCCTGTGACAGGACAGCACTTCAGGAAAACAATAAGATGTTTATTGATTACAAAAGATAGATTTTAAGTGATAGGCAAAAAGTCAGAGTGGCTACCAAAATAAAATTAAATATAAGCATGCAGTCTAAACTCTCAACCATATTAGACTGGCTAACATCTAGATTAAACAGTTTTTCTCACCCCACTGGATATTGCAGTTCATAGTACACAGGTTTCACTCTAGAACCCAGGGCCAGTCTCCTCTGTTGGAGTCTTCAGTCTTCTGAGTATCTTTGTTGCTTGCAGCATAGGTTGAGGGGGGAGGGGAAGAGAAGAGGAGAAAAAGGCCAAGCGTGGGGTCACTGTGTTCTGTTTTATACCCTTAGTCCACGTGCTTTGAGAACACAAGTCCAGGCATGTCTGGTGGGCATTGCTGAGTCCCAGGGTGAAGCAATATCCTGGTGTGTCTCCTGTGAGTGAGTCATTGAATTGTAACTCCTCTGCTGGACAATGGCTGGTGACTGTTGTTTGACACCTGCTCAGGTGTTGGTTAGCTCCCTTGTCCTTGTCTCTGGGGATCTAATATCTGGATGACTCCCCAACTCACAGCATATTTCAGTGACAATTTTTATCAGAACTTCATATGCATTAATGATACACATATTTAGATGGAACAGTGGGTTTTCAGCAGATCATAACCTTTCCCCTGATACCTCACACAGAATGCTTTATATGCAATATAGCAATTATATAGAGATGAGGAATGTGTGGTTACAGGGCACTCCCCTGTGGTATAGTGTGTCACGCCTCCATGAAGGCCATGTCTACTCAAATCCAAGCCATGCTTTTTCTCTCTTAAATAGGGGATGGAGAAGGGAGACTGACTGGGACTCCCTCCTGTGTGCAGCAATTGTAGAAATGTAGGACTGGAAGGGACCTCAACAGGTCTTCTAGTCCAGTCCTCTGCACTTATGGCAGGACTAAGAATTTCTAGAGCATCCCTGACAGGTGTTTATATAACCTGCTCTTAAAAATCCCCAATGACAGAGATTCCACAAACTCCCTAGGCAATTTATTAAAGTGCTTAACTACCTTGATAGTATGAAAGTTTTTCCTAATGTCCACCCTAAACTGGCCTGCTGCAATTTAAGCCCATTTCTTCTTGTCCTATCCTAGGAAGTTAAAGAGAACATTTTTTCTCCCTCTTCTGTGTAACAACCTTTTATGTACTTGAAAACTGTTATGTTCCCTTTCAGTCTTCTCTTCTCCAGACTAAACAAACCCAGTTTTTTCAATCTTTCCTCATAGGTTATGTTTTCTAAACCTTCAATAATTTTTGCTGCTCTTCTCTGGATTTTCTCCAATTTGTCCACTGGACACAATACTCTAACTGAGGACTAATCAGCGTGGAGTAGAGAGGAAGAATTACTTCACGTGTCTTGTTTACGACACTCTTGCTAATATATCCCAGAATGATCACTTTTTTTGCAACAATGTTACACTGTTGACTCATATTTAGCTTCTGATCCACTATGACCCCCAAATCCCTTTGTGCAGTACTCCTTCCTAGGCAGTCATTTCTCATTTTGTATGTGTGCAATGAATTGTTGCTTCCTAAGTGGAGTAATTAGCATTTGTCCTTATTGAATCTCATCCTATTTTCTTGCGACCATTTCTCCAGATTGCACAGATCATTTTGAATTTTAATTCTATCCTGCAAAGTACGCGAAACGCTCCCAGACTGGTATTGTGCACAAACTTTGTAAGTGTACTCTCTCTGCCATTATCTAAAACATTGTTGAACATACTGAACAGAAATGGATCCAGAGCTGATCCCCGTGGGATCTGTACAGTCACCCTACAAGAAGAATATTTTGTCACTTTGTACTTGCATGGTCAAATCTCATTGACTTGAAAGGAAAATGCAAATGAACAGAATTTGGCCTTCGTTGTTTATTTAATAACTAAAATGAACATACTGCTGTTTAGTTGTCCTTCTCCCTCTGCTTTTCTCACTTTCAGTTATGTTGCATGCAAAATTTAGATAGTATTCTCTCTGAGGCAGGGATCATAGCTTTCTACACCTTCTTGAAGCAGCAAGCACACATTTGGGCACTACAGAACAAACACACATGCTTCCAAAAAAGCACAGATCACAGAGCAGATTGTCAATGAGATACATTCCTTCCACCTTAAAATACATACAGTACATAAAAACTCTAGAAACCAAAGTGACAATCTTAAAACAGACTTTGTTAAATGGTCTCTATTTTCCCCACAGCCAGGCCAAATCAACTGCATCATCCACAGATAATTAGAAACACATAAGTATGGATCAGTGTAAGTTTACTAACTTTTAACCAGAGGAGGGGATAAAGATGCATCCATTCAAATTTGCCAGAGGTTTTGCTTTGTGGCTTTACTTTAAACAGTTTACCTTGGAGGCATGAAGCATCCCATCCAAGCTGAAAGTGTCATTTTTAGAGGGTATCCCTCCTCTTGTCAGATAAAGAATCTGGTATTCTGATCCCTGATTTGGCAAAGTGAGCTGGTACTATCAGTCTGAGCCCCCATTTCCACTCCTGCCCCCTACTGAATGCTTCCACTTAAGAAAATTAGAAAATAATGCTCACTCTTCATTTGACTTTTCCAAGTATTGGGAGGATTCTCTGATCTAAATAACTAGGTAGTTTGCTTTGAAAAAGCAAACAAAAACCCTCTTTTCACCTTGGTAGTGTTTCTAACGCTACATTCTGTCCTTCTGGACTTCTTTTGTAGCACATAAGGGACTAGAGAATCAACCCATCAGGCCCGTTTCTTCTCTCTGGAGGTCAGCTCTGCTCCCTTCTCTCTGGAGGTCAGCTCTGCATGCAAACAGGCAGTTCACCTGGCTGTCAAAGACACTTTTCTACCCACTGTACTGGAACTCTTATTGTCTCCCTTCTGGACCACTGGGGCAAAGCGAAGCAGTCTAAATCCAGCTGTCCTCTGTCCCCTCTGCCATGGCTAACAGCTCCTTCACAAACTTTGTGTAGGAAAGCCACAGTCCAAGGCTGCTACAGAAAAAAGTACCAGTAGCTGAGGTCTTTTTGTTTGTTTTTTAAATATAGCATACAGTCTGTGATACAACAGCTTTCACCAAACACATATCCACTATTCCTAGGCTATTGATAAAGTCTGCTTGCTCACATGTGTTCTGCTTAGTCAAACATTTTCCAATTTAGTCCTCATTGACAAATGGTTACCCATTTCAATTTTTAAAATAATTTCTATCTGCATTATTAAAAATAAATAATAATAATAAAAGTATCCATTATTATGGGAGGTTTTGTACTGGATATTTGAGACATAATCCAGGATTATAATATAATCATGTGATACTATATAAGGCTATTTAAAAAAAACAACAGAAGAAACCCACAACAAATCTTTCTGGTCATGATTCTGTAACCAGTCTGCACGTACAATTCCCACTATGTCTTTATTTTCTTATTTTTTTAAATAAAAAATGTGTGAATTCAAACCATATCAGCATCATGATTTTTTGCATGATTAGCAATTTAAGCCTACATCAAATCCTAAATTAGATTACAGAAATAGACATGGTGGGAGAAACAGTGCTTCTATTGTTTTAGTATGATAGCAGGATTTTTGATCAATGTAAATAGAAAAAAAGCACCCATTCCACACAGCATATCAGAATATTTACTACCAACCATTTGCGTGAATAAGAATTTAAATAATATGTTATAATAAATGCATAATCCTGTCTATGTATTCAGAACATTTGTTATGTTGCATTTAACTCTACTCTCACAGAAAGAGAGTCTGTAAAATATTTTCTGCAAGACTTAACATGGTCAAACGGACTCACAAATATTTTTAAGCTCATTTTTCCACAACTTCTTGCTCACCAGAATAGACTGCCAAATTATACTCAAAAGCCGAATACATACAGTGTAAGTATCTTGGCATTTCATGCAGGTATTATAAAAATAAACACTTAAAAGAAAAACTGAGGCCATTAAACACGATGCCTTATCTCAGGGGTAGCCAACCTTTTAGGATCTGGGGACTATTTGACATGGTTTCAAGGGCTGCATGCACATGCTGTCCTGAATCAAGCCCCAAGGGATACTGCGGCCAAGTAAACTTTGCAAACAAGCTACCCAGGCACTGCAAAGAAAATAAGATAGGCATGCAGGAGAAAAATTGGTAAAAAAAAAAAATAAAAAATCTGTCTAGAAGCACTTCAGAAAGTCTACAAAGGACAGATAAGCATAACAGAAAGGAAATGATTCAGAAATCCAAGGAATTCAAGCAATGATCATACAACTATTCTTTAGACTATAATACAAATGCACTAACTTAATAGCAGTGAACTGGCCAGCTGCCCCATCACTCAGAGAACAAATTTTGAATACCTTGTATCATATTTTCTATATACAAAAATTCAAAAGAAATGGACATTTGAGAGAGAGAGGCTACATATAAATGAAAGGTCAGTAAAGTTTCCAGCATATATGAGATATGCCTCTCAAACACTATTTTCACTAATGCTAATGCCATCACAGAAGAGAACGTATCAAAACTGAAGTTTGTTATCTATTCTGTTCCATCGAGATGTTAGGCAATGACATTTGTACAAGCCTGCTCTACCTTTTCTGTTTGGACACAGATACCATCGTTTGTTTAAAAACTATTTCCCTTTGCTGTACTTTAAATTCAGCAATCCCCTTTGTTCACTTATATGAGAAACTTATTTTCAATGACAGAAAAAAACTTAAACATGTTTACATTTTTAAAATGTACATAACATAAATAATGGACAAAAAAAAGAGACGGTTCTGCAGAACAACAGACACTCAGCAGTTCTCCCACAGCAACCTGACAAAGGAGATTTTAGCTGGACATTGAAAAAAGCTAACTGTTTTAAACACCAAGAATAACTGATGGCTCATAAAATTAAGAAATATTTCTATCTATTATTTAGGAAAAAGATTAGCCTAAGAGAAATATAGAGAATTTTAACAAATATCTGATATTTGTGTTGTACATGCTACTATTTTTACCTCACTATGTAAAAGAAATACTACTAGTATGTCGCTAGATTAATATTTGTTATTGGACAACTAACTATTGCTATAAAGCTGTGTTACTATTATTTATTTAACTTCACGTACATACACAGTAGTTTACGGGTAAATAAAAGGACATAGCACCTGCTCTGAGGAGCATTATAAATTAAAGCAAACATACAGTGGCACATAAGGAGCATGGAAATGGGCTACTGAAGAGGAGGGAGAGAGTAGGGACTGAATACTGCTTTTGGTAGTGCAGGTTTCCTCAGGAGGAAGTTGTGTGAATTATTTGTAGTACATATTTTGTGTCAGTTACATTTGAGTAGAACTGACTTTTTTAAAGCTATTCTACTGCAGCTTCTAAATCTGCAGAAGTCTATACACAAACACTTCTCATTTGAATACCTGGTTGCCAAGAGCTGGAAACTGATCTTGTTAACCCTTAACTCATGCAAATTGTGCTTACTCACATATGTATTCTCACTGATGATAAAAGGAATACTCATGTGAGTCAAGACAGCTTGCATGAGTAAGGGTGTGCATCATCCAAACTGAGACTATAGAATCTTTCTAGATGCATTAAATAATGTTTCTGGTGGCACAGCAATGTTACTTTTCAAATAGACCTTTTCCAACTTACAAGATTCAGTTAATTACCAGTAATTCTTCACATTACCAAAGGAATGAAACTATAGAACTTCAGTCATCTGCTTGCAACAAAACCAAACAATTAATACCTAAATGAAAAACAAACCAAAAAGTCATTACCTACTGA